>NW_027155278.1:0-10772 GCF_002600585.1 Cystoisospora suis | reverse complement strand
ATATTGCGGCGTCCATTACACCTCCCAGCGTCCCCGGTTGTGCTGCTGAACTTCACTATGTTAAATGTGAGGTACCCCTACTGCTCCCGTTTCCCGGGCGCGTCCTGTTCCTTGTGCTACACGCTGGACCGCGTACCCTCCTCATGTGCCTCCTCTAAAACAGTGCGACTGTCTTGCCAAGAAACTCGCCCTCACGTTCATGCATAGCAGGATTAAACAAAAGGCGCGTTGCTCGCACTGGAGGGCATTACAGTTAGGAGACCAAACCAGGTGCTGAGTGATTTGTGTCTCCAGAGTGCCTCTTTTTTTGCGGCTATAGCAACCCCGCCGCCACCTCGAGAACACTCCTGCTCCAGCAGACACTTGTGTAAGTCTCCAGCTTTGAATCGGGTACCTGTTCGCAGTGATGATCTCCTCGAAACTGCTCTCGCGGACGCACGCCACCAGCTTCCACACTTCGTACTGAGGCAGCAAAGGATGACTTCGATGGCGTGACTCCTCCCTTTCGGGTGGGTAGGGATATCAGGTGTCGAGAGTGTTTCTGGGGTGTTACGGGGGAAAGCGAGCGAGGAGACTTCAGGTGGGAGAGCAAGAACTGCTAGCGGAGTGGGGGCGCAGCGTGGAGATAAAAGCGAGTACAGCTGAATAAGCGAGCCGAAACACTTCCGGAACCTGGGTCGATGTGAATGAAAAAGATGCAAGGCTGAAACCAAGAGAGGTTTGTTCGATGTGCCGCCCCAGCTGTGGCACATTGCGGAACAGGCCCCGCAGATAGCGTAGCACGTCCGCAGTAGACGTCAAGTGGGTTCTGAGTGTCTCCGATCTTGAAGGATTTGCGTAGCAACAAGCCCATACAGTAGTTTGAAGTCCGCTGCCTCGTCATTACCGTCACGTGCCGTGTGCATCCTCTAGCTGCTCCGCTGCGACTTTGCTTGGGCCGAACACCTGCCCTCTTCGGTGCAGTCCCGTGCTCCCAGAAGCCGCGGCGGCTTTCTCTTTTCAGTGCGGTACTGCATCTCTTCGAGACTGTCTGTGAACTAATAGGAGCTCAGAGAGTCCTTACCGTGAGGGCAAGGTAACACTAATGGCGGTCTGCTGATCTGACTCGCCGTACTCTGTGCTTCCCCTCTGGGACAAAGCGGCCAAATGCCGTACACGGAGCCGTCGCATGTTTGTCTCGGTCGGACAACAGACATGGTGACACGTCCACCATCAACACAACTCCGGCCCCTGTCTCCTCTGACAAGTGTGTAGTTGCAAACTTCTTGGTCGTTCTCCCGGGTGAAACTGGGCTGCTTAGATCGAGCTGTTTTCTTTTTTTCTGTACCTTTCAAACCGGTCCTCCACTTCTCCACACTGTACTTTTTCTCAGTGTGGGAGTTTCGCGGTCGTGGGTGGATCGAGCGCGGCAAACGCTCACTCGTTGTCCTTCCATCATGGCCTTCACTTTGCCACCTCTGCCATACTCTTACGATGGGTTGGCCCCTTACATCAGCTCGGACACGCTGCACTTCCACCATGACAAACATCATGCGGGGTACTTTGCCAAGCTGAATGGTAAGAGACGGAGAGTGCTCCTCGCGAGTTCTGCCGAGCTGCGGAAGTGACCTCAGCTGGGGCCGTGAAGCGACGGCAGCCTGTGACGTTTCTACCGCTTCTGCTGAAACTTTGAAGCCTTGTTCGGTGCGAGAACGGTTCACTGGGTACAAGTTGCTGCCTTCGCGGCCTCCTACAACCGTCCTGTCTGAGGGTCAGACTCATCAGTTGTGCTTTTCTGTTACAGGCTTCGTTGAGGGAACCCCGTTCGCGACAAAATCGCTGGAAGGTACGCCTGCAGGCCAGTGTGTGGTGGTCTCCCCGAGCGAAAGTCTGCAGGAGCCGGAGTTTCCCTGGCACAACAATACACACCGTGAAGTTAGACCGGGAGTGGGGACATTCTGCGAACCAGCTTTTTTCGGAATTCGTTGTGCTGGCTTGTGTGTGGACAAATCTTTTTGCAGAGGTGGTGCGCACATCGACAGGCGCCATTTTCAACAATGCGGCGCAAGCGTGGAATCACACGTTCTACTTCCAAAGCATGAAGCCCCCAAGCCTGGGTGGCGGAGGGGAACCCACTGGCAGATTGCGCGACGAAATCAACAAACAGTTCTCCAACTACGACAATTTCAGGGACGAGTTCTCGAAGCTCGCAGCCGGTCATTTTGGATCAGGCTGGGCCTGGTTAACTTGGGACAAGAACAGCAAAAGAGTGGGGATTGAGCAGACACACGACGCCGGGACCCCTCTAACAGAGCCGGCGAAAGTGCCTCTTCTCTGTTGTGATGTATGGGAGCACGCCTACTATCTGGACAGGAAAAACGACAGACCAGCGTACATAAAGGGTAAGCCTTGCGTATAAGGAGGGAGAAACAGCTCGGTGTAAGGAGACACGTCTCAGGAGTTTTTATAGGGTGCAAAATGTTTATTTTGCAGCGTGGTGGGAAGTTGTCAACTGGGAATTCGCGAGCAAGAACCTCGAGGAGGCATGCAAATGAACGGAACCCTAATCAAGCAGCAGCGGCGGTCCGAGACGAGGGGGCAACGCAAAACAGATGCCGTCCCCTCCCCAAACTGAGAAATGTGGTGTAATCGAGTAAGTGCTGCCGTCCGCGACGTGAGTGTCGTGGCCTGCCATCTTGTGAAGGCAAAGACATTGTCGTTACTCCACAGCATGACGCAACTTCTGCACATTTTCAGCCTAGCCTGGCCCCACACCCCCTGCCTGGTGGAGGCTATAAGCGGATGATTGCGCCTCAACTGCCCAACGTGACTGTATGGTGAGACCTCTCGACTGTTTTTGTGTCTCACGACTGTAAGTCGAAAACCACAAGCGGACGGCTGCACGGCAGCCGTTGAAAGAAGTGACGGCATGTCGAGAGTTCTCAGTTTACATCGTGTCGGCAGTTACTTTGCTGCAGAGAGGAGCTCTGCAGGTTTTCATCCACTAACACAGAGATATGTACCAAGAGCGAAAGGCACCGTATTTAGTCGGATGTGGTTCGGTTTTTCCGGGCACGGGAGGTAGCATCTCACAGGTTGTCCGAAGCCTAGTGACCTTACCCAGCCGTCACGGAGCAAAGGGAGTGGTTAGCCCAGCGCCCGGACGTACGGCTCGACATGTGGGTGAGTATTACCTTCCAAGGTGAGTAAAGCAAGGGCGAAGGCGGCTACCGTAATTCCGACAAAATGTCGAAGGTCCGGGGCCCCAAGGTCAGTGGCGAACCGCGAGGCGGGCGCATCGGCGGCAGCCAGCGGGCTTTGTGGAGCGTACGCTCCAAATGATGCACGAGAGGACCAGTTAAGGCAAAGCTCTTCCCGAGATGACGCTGGGATATGTACGCAGCGAAGAGCTCTCACACAGGCTTTTTAGTCCCACTGCGCAAATCCTGATTTCAGCGCGATCCCGCTGTGATTCGACCTTCCGTTCCGACCATGCCTTCGAAACAAACCTCGGGTGCAAGTGGGTTGCGGGGTGTAGAACACTGTGAGGAAAGCACGGGTGATTGGCGCTCGGCGACCATTGCGGAAGCGCTGAGCGACCGCCCGCTTCTCAGGGGTGGAACATGGGCGAACGGCGGGTGACCGCTCCCGTGGAAGACCACAAAGGAGTCAACACTAGAAAAGCACTATCAATCCGCAGACGCTGAGTACAGGTGGTGGCCCCACGGGCTCTCAATCGAGACCAAGAAACGCGTTGGGTCCGCGCGTGGGGAATGGGAGAAGCTCAGCATGTCGTGCCTGTTAAGTAGACGGACGCCATTACAATGAAGCCCCTCAAGTTGCCGATTGGACCGCCTCCACACAGCAACGAATGATGGCAGCGCCATAAATCTCGATCTTTCTCGGGGCCAGAGATCCACCAAGAATACGTTTCGTACTTTCTTTCTCGAAAAGCCCAGGCGACGGGTCGCGCAGCAAGGTAATCCAGTTATCGTCTGTCCGCGCCTGGCTGCTTTGTTCATCGACAGTCGGCCCTGCTGGCCTGGTGGCGCCGCCACTTGGCGAGCCACCATCCCCAAGGCCATTCTGCACTGGAGCACCCCTCTCACCCAGAGCGCCCGCTGGCCCTCTAGAATGCAAATGAACGCACACTTCCTCGATTTCTTTGTCCGAAAATATGCTGGATGCGTAGATGCCTTCTTCACGACCAATTCTGTTCGCTGTTTTCCGGAGGGCTGCTGCGATACGCCCGAAGGTAGTAGGCTGCCTGGGTGCACCATTCTCCCAGACTTTTCTGTCCACAGCTCGCCCGTACAATGGCGCTTCAGCTGGAGCTAGCCGACCCGCTTTGTGGCGTTTCGAAGGGCGCTCACTTCCTGAAAGCGCACTGGTGAAGGGACTGCAGTCATCCCATTCCGTGAAAAGCGAGGGGGACCCAGCCAGCAGTCGAACATCAACATTATGTAGCACCTGTTGTGCAGATCGAAACTGGAGACCTTGGACTAGTTCACGGGCACCATCCGTCAGCTGTAAATACGAGATGGTAGTGTACGGAGTATGGGAGAAAGTTTCTGACAGCAATCCGAGGCAAACAAGGTTCATGAGGACTGCCTGTAGAACCTCACCGTCGACGGGCAGTCCTGGCGATCCGAAGGTTGGCATTGTCAGCTTGCGTTTCCATTCCGTCTGTAGCTTCAGCAACGTCATTTTCCCAGCGTGAGGATCCGCTTTACCTTTCTCCGCTTCGTGCAGCACCTGCAGCGCCACTGCGACCGCCTCCCGTAAGACAGGCAGATTGCACTGGGACATGACTTTGAGAACGCGAGAATTCGTTCCGTGCGGGGTCTCGGTTTGCCTCCGACCTACCAAAGCCGAGACGCCCGACTGGGGATTCGCATCGCGGCATGAGATGCAAACGTCGCACATCCCCTCGCAGGAGACCGGAGTATCACCGAAGTGCTGACAGATTTGCTTCCTTCTGCAACAGCCACCTCGCCAGAGTTCGTCGGAAAACTCCAAACCGGTGCAAAAAGTTGCCATTCCATACAGCAGTCTCAAGCCAGAGGGCTCCCAATACACCATGACGGACTGCCGGCTGATGTCAGAGGGACGGTAGAGTAGTAAACAGTGAGCGGGCCTTCCATCACGTCCTGCCCGACCTGTTTCTTGATAGTAATGATCTAGTGATCTCGGTAACGAGTGATGTATGACAAATCGCACGTCTGCCTTGTTGATCCCCATTCCAAAAGCCAACGTCGCTACAACAACCGACACCGCTCCTTCGGCCCACAAAGTGTGTATCTGCAGTCGACACCAAGACCGCGCAGAAAGCACAAAGGCGTGTGCGAGCAGCTACTGCGGTACGCCTAGCGAAAAGCACAGTTGAGATGGCTCTGCCGTAGCCCGCCTACTTCCGGGATCCAGCGACTTCGGAAACCCCCGTAACCTGCCAACAAAGTACAACTTGTCTAGCACAAGCAACCATTCTGCGACTTCGCACACCCGCAACACTCTCCAGAGCATGTCTCGAACAGGCTTTTCTTTGGCTTGGACTTTCGACCGCCACACAAAGTGTCAAGCAGTTTGCTTGTTGTAGTCAGACCTCATGCACCGGTGGGCCAACATCTTCGTGACGTGCAGCGTAGCAGCGAATAAATCTGAAATCTGACCAAGCTGTAACATAACGTGCCGCCACGCTCAGTGAGGTGACGCCTGTACGATGTGGGAATCGAGTGCCATACAGAGACCTGTAAGCTACCATTCCGCCGAAGGAAACTCTCGGGGGCACTTCAAAGAGAGGATGATACATGATTCAACCAATCCTACCGAGAGCAACTGACCGCTGCGGAATTTCTAAAAAAAAAAGAGAACAGTGCCGTTGCTCGGCCTGAACTTCACGACGCCAACTTCGAGCTCCCACGGTATAGCATTTCCCGTCAGAGCTCACAACTGCTGTCACTTTCTCCCGGCTCTTTTTTCAGGTGCCACCAAACACCCCCGGCGCCAGCTCACCTTAAATCGTTCCGTCGGGCTGAGGTCGCCATGATAGAAAGCACAGGAAACTCCGAAGTCACGCTCGAGCGCCACACACAACATCTCCGCCTCTTTTTTCGTAAGACAGTACAAAATACCAGACTGATCCCCGAAACTTTTAATAAAGGCTGCTACCAGCTTGACCTGATCCTCAAATCCCTTGGGTTTGTACACAACATGGTAAAACAGATTAGGGCGGTTTGTGTGTGAGCGGAAAACACGGCTTCCGGGAACGCGCAGCATCTTCTTGATGTCTTCCACTACCGGAGGAGTCGCCGTCGCTGTAAGGGCGAGCAAGGGCACAGAGGGGAACTGGGTTTTCAGGAGAACCAGGCGTCGGTAGTCTTGTCGGAATGAATGCCCCCACTGCATTAACAGGAAGAAAAGTAGACACGTCCTCCGTCTTGGTGCGGTGACGCTTGTAGTTATTCTCACATTTCCTCCCACGCTGCAGCATGGCTATCAGGGTGTAGCGCGCGCCATTTCACAAAAATTACACCAACTTAGTCTCTGGTTACAGCTACGTCGCACCTACAATAATAATCTACACAGCAAAAGGAACGCTGCTGCAAATCTGGTGCTAGCGCCGCCTGCACCTTCGCAGCCAACGCCGGGGGTGCGGCAGAAAGCACCTGCTTCAGGAGAAAGCTGGTTTCGAACGTTCGCCCCAGATTGCACCGTACCACAACAGCAGCCAGCTCCGCTCGGCTGCACCCTTTCTACCGGGGACTGATCATCACGAGAAACAAGTGAAGTCATCCGGTTAGCCAGGCTCCTTTCTCGCCGTGCTGGCTGGAGACACGGGCCCAATTACTGCAGCTTCTACGAATAGCTGGAGCCTTCAGATGCAGACCGGTTTTGGGCGTCTCCGTACGCGGACCCGACAGCGCGGGGTACAAGCCCAACACGAAAAACGAAGAGCGGACACGCACCAGTCACATTGAGAAAGGGCCAAGCAACCCCGATGGCTGGCACGACTACGCGAACGCACCTGGGACGCGCAGTGAGCCTCGTCAACAACAAGTAGAGCCAAGGCTCCCGCTGCATGGATCCTTTCGAGCTGCGACATGAGGCGCTTGCTTTTTGCTATTCGCTCAGGCGTCACGTACAAGAATAAGGCGCTGCCTCCAGCGTCACTTCGTTGTTTAGGCAAAGGCTGCAGTTCGTCACTCTGAGTTTTTTTGGTGGAATGGCCGGGCTTCAGCTCTTCCAGTTCCTTCAAAAGACGCCTGACGCATTCGTTCTCTTCTTTCGAAGTCGACGCAGTCAAGAAGAATGCCTCCAGATGCAGAGCTCTCAGTGACGCGACCTGCCTCGACATGCAATGAATACCGGCAAACGCCAGGGTGTCGCTCCACGCGGCGCTGTACGGTCTGTTAATCCTACTTCAGAACCCACCCTCACAATGACTCAGGATGATAAGAGAAGTTGTGAGCACTCAGTGACGGAGAGAACTTGGTAGCATGAAAATGCCAGATCGAAGTGACCACCGTAAGGACCGCAGACTGCTTTGATCGCAGATATGAGCGCGCCAAACCTTGTGTACCCTTCTTAAGTCTGGGCCGGTCAAGTCGAGGTAGTCGGAAGGCTGAATGCGCACGAGGCAGCGTCCATAGGAAGCACCAGTTTACTTTTGCCCGTGACGGCACCAGGGCAAGATGGTTGCAGGAGATGCAGTGAGAGTGAAAAGGCATGGTACCTAATACCCGCTTTCTACTGATTTCAAGCCCGTTAGCCCCCTTGGATCTCACCGGTGCCTAGCAGAGTCAGCAGAGGGCAGTCTCGGAGCTAGCGCGCTGTCTGTAGTCCGAAGGGCGCGCATGGTGTCGATTGCCACACGGCGAAGCAACGTACCTGGTCCGCCATAAGAGAGACGAGGGGGGAGACGATGAGTGTGAGACGGCGGCCGCCCCTAACTGTGAGTGCCGGCAGCTGAAAACATAAACTCTTTCCTCCTCCCGTGGGCATGATCAGGATAGCATCTTGTCCGGCCAGGACCGCGTTCATAACCTCTCGCTGGTTGGTGCGGAACTCACGGACGCCAAAAAAGTGCAGTGCGCAATCCTCCAATGTAGACGTCCAGCTGAACTCTCGAGATGACCAGTCCGGCTCAGGTGCCTCCTTCGGGGGAGGCGACCCTGAACAAGGAGTTTCCTCGGCGCCTCCGTTCTCTCGCAGACGCTTTTGCAGCTGTTCTACCTGCACCTTCAGATCGGAGCGTTCACGGCAAAGGTGTTTGATTTGCTCGTCTATTTCCGTCAACCTCCGCTGCGCGTCCGTATAACGTTTCCGGAGACTCGCCGACTCTTCGGATAGAGCGGAGAGTTTTCGATCTGTGGAACGGCGGTCAGCATCGCCTGGAGACCATGTATCTTCCACGTCGACTGCACGGCTTTCAACCAGGCGCCGGCCTTGCAGGGTTGACACATTGGAATGCTTCTCATCGGGAGAACTCGGCGCGTCTGCTGTGTTCTCCAAGGCTTCACCAGCAGCTCTCGTCATCTGGTCTACAATGGTTTACACGTACAAACTGCGCGTGTCTTGTCTCCCCGATCGCGAGCTGATGAGGGGGACAACACAGAACGCCCAGGGAGAGGTGGCTTGGCTTAGTCCGGCCTAGCGCACATACACTTGCGCTTCGGTCCACGCGAGTCAATGAATTCGTTAACAGTCCGCCCGTGCACCAGGATGGTTCATCCTGTGGGCGAGCAACCGCCCGACACGGCAAACACGGAGGGAGTTAAGCCGGCCCCCTTCACGAGCGCGCGACTTCCTTGTGCATGGAAGGCTACTACAAAGGCCGCAGTTCATTGTACATGCACCGGAAGAATGAAGCATCACGGCAAGGCCAGCCCATGCGCTAGAGCTAGGAGTTGATCGAGTCGCGTCTTCGTAACGTCCAATGCATGCAAGAAACCTGTATGAGCCGGGCTCCAGTAACAGCCGACCCTTAAACAGACCCTGTCCGTTCATGGCTGTTGGGGATGTCTTCAAGTATTAAAACGCAACCAGCTCGACAACAGACGCGGAAGTTCACAAGTTTTCACGAGGCCTCCACGGCCACCGCACAGATGCATGCAGTGGAGCCCAGGGCGAGCCACGCACACCCGTGTGCATGCTAACAAGACAACCCTAAGTCAGCCACGCTCCGGTCAGCGATCTTTCGGACCGGACCCCGAAGTCGAGCTTCTTTATTGCAGCTGTGCTCTGCAACCGTCGTTGTGTGTCGCCCCTTGGCATGGAGACGCCGCCCGAACTCGTCATTGTGGTGCGTGGGTGCGTTAAACGAAGTGTGCGTGAGTGGGGTCTCGTACCGTCCTCTCATTTTACCAATATGTTGTCGAAGAGACCGCAAAGGAAAAAGAAATAATTTTGCTGAGTCCTCGCATCGGCCGTTTCACGTGGTAGCACTGCATGGTTTTGAAGAGAACAGGAGAGGCTCGTTCAGTGTTCTCTTTATGTTGCTTGTTGCTGTTATTTTTCCGATGGCCGGTAGAACCGTCTTCTGTTGACTGCGGCGCAACGACGCAGAAACACCGAGCACGGAAAATATACCTCAAGAACCAATGTGCTGCCTCCTACCGCGAAAATACAAGAGCAGCGCGGATGTTTCAAATTCCGAATCCTTTGGCTCGCAGTGCCGGAAACATCGTGCTGGATGTCGGCGGTCAGGCGAGGACTGCGTTCGGCACGCGTCGCTCTTCTTGGACGGAGAAGCGTCGCTCTTCCATCAAGGTGTTGAGGCGACCGCTTCGCGAGCCGAGCAACTAACAAATATCAGCGGCTTCTTTACATCTTATCAGCCACGATCGCACGTACTACAGGAACTAACGCAGCTGAAAATGACCGCAGACCAAACCCGCCATGCCGGGGCGGTTGGCCTGACGTACACTTAGTACATATTAGCACATACAAGTAGCGCTACTATAGGGTATTGTAATAGAGTATAAGACGACGCACGGCTGTACTATAGAATAGTATGTAGGCGGCTGCCCAGCAGGATAGCTCAGCGGGGTGCGACACCATCCAGGGTGGTACGGTAGTGGAGCACCGAGTGAAGAAGGGGGACTTCTTTGATTGTGCACTTTTTAGAAAGGTTCTTCTGTGTAGTACGTGGATGGTGTGTCTGTATAATATCGGTAATCAAAATCCTGGGACACTCCGTTCAAACCGACTTTGGAGAATCGATGCCATAAGTCCGCGTAGCCCGTGCGGCGAACGAACTTACCTGTTCCGAAGGGAACTTGTGTATATGAGGCAAGCCCCGTTGGCCGAAAAAAACTCTTTAGAGAGTTCCGTTGTAGTGCGCCCGCGGCCAATTTGTGGTAGAAGCTCATATAAAATAGACCGAACCCTGCGGACCTTCGTGATAAAGCACGCAGGCGGGACAACGGGAAGGTGCCCTTGTGAGATCTGCGTTTCCTTGTATTTTCTTATTCGCCAGCGAATAACGTTTTTTTGTTAATAATAATCTGCGAACGACGGAGAAGTAGGCCAGGCTCTAGCCCCGCTTCCCTTCTGTTCACTCTGTTCCGGCTGTTTGCAGAGGCAGTAATACTTTACTACACGCCAGTCCAGCGACTCTTTTCGAAACTACTGTTGTGCGCCTCACATTGTGTCAGAGCGGTACGCTCCCACGCGTGCTTCACTCTTCTTCTAATCTTTCCAATGCATACGTGTTTCCAACCTAGTGGTGCAAGCGTGTCGCAACTGCTGCTGAAACCCTGCGATGGAAATAAGTGTGGAAGTTTTCCCGAACC
>NW_027155277.1:0-548 GCF_002600585.1 Cystoisospora suis | reverse complement strand
CCGGTCCTACCTTCCTGACTGGGGGGCCGAAACCACCGCCGAGGCCCATTCCGAAACACTTGGCTCAATAAGGTCCTTCTCCAAGCACTCCTTGACCAACGCCGCTATCCTCTCTCGCTTTGCATAACTGACAGGTCTCGGAGGGCAGCTGATGGGACGTTGGGCTGGGTCAACGTCGACATGGAAAGTAGTAAGATTTGTCATCGCCAGCGGCCGATCGCCGGCGTTCCAGACAGACTCATACTTGAGACAAAGGCCCTTCAGTTGTGCAGTCTGTTCTGGAGACAATCCCACTGCCTTGTCGCACATGGACTCCGCCGCCGAGACACTCAGGTCTACCGGATACTGGCGAGCGTTACCAGCAACAACAGCGGCCACTACCACGTCGTGTCGGTTTTCGACCGCCTTCTGAGGAGGGGAGAATGCGGAGAAAGAAAAGGGAGGATGGGCATCCACAAGAGGCAAAGTGCCCACTGTATCCCATAAGAAATGCACACCCCTCAGCAGCCAACTGGTCCAGGAGAAACCCATCATCAATCGAAAGGTCC
>NW_027155276.1:661-821 GCF_002600585.1 Cystoisospora suis | reverse complement strand
GCTGCTGAGGGGTGTGCATTTCTATTGGGATACAGGGATGCAGCTGGCATTTTGTCTCCTGTTGATGTGCATCCTCCCTCTTCCCTTTCCAAATTTTCTCCTCTTCAGGAGACGGAAAAGAGCCATCCTGACATTGTATTGGCTGCTACTGTTGTTGCCG
>NW_027155276.1:0-165 GCF_002600585.1 Cystoisospora suis | reverse complement strand
TTGTTACTCCCGACGGACTATGGGAATGGAAAAGAATGCCGTTTGGTCCAGCAGGCGCCCCCGCAACACAGCAGAGAATGGTGGATCGGCTACTCGCAGGGATGAAACGGATTTCCGCACTTGCGTATTGGGACGATGTTATCATATTCAGTAACACATTTGAAG
>NW_027155275.1:0-1806 GCF_002600585.1 Cystoisospora suis | reverse complement strand
GATGGGGACCTCCATCCAGCGCAGTCAGGACACTGCCTTTAATCGCCTCAGTAATGATGAGTGGGGACGTTGATTTCTGGAGATGTTGCAGAACTCAATTGTTATGTTACTAACACACCCGATGGTGTTTTCGCTAAGTCAGGGAGAGTCAATGACGAGAGGGGCGACATTGTGTGCGTGCATACGAAAGTGCGGAGAATGTGCTTGCGGCTTCGGCTTCATTCCTGCAACATAGAGCCAATTATTACCTCGATCTGCACTATAGGGATACGCAAGTTCGAGCGTTGTTGGACCCCGGAAGTGCCTGCACTTTGCTGAGGAGTCTGGGTTTTTGTCCAGGCTCTATCCCTGGCGTTCGCCTGGTTGCTTTGGGTTCCCCGAAACTTCTTGATGCATCCGGGAGAACGAGCCCGTTGATTGAGCAATGCAGCGTTCTTCTTGAGGCAGGGCCACGCTCTGCGAAACTCGTTGTTTATGGTGCCAAGAATTTGACGGCTTGCATTGGGAATGCCCCTTCCTACCGCGGATGGACGTTTGCGTCTTTCGGTAAAAAAATCAGGTAGAAAGTCCTTCGTTGAGCGTGTGCACCTTAAGCCATTCTTTTTGGCTGCGGCCATAACATCTTGCGACGTTGGGGCAGATGTTACTGCAGTGTTTGCCGATGGCACCTTGTCTTTACCCTCTTCTCGTGTCCTCGGGGACCTTTCGATTGATGATGGGTATCTCCTAGACCAGTTGGCTGCTGAGGGGTGTGCATTTCTATTGGGATACAGGGATGCAGTTGGCACGTTGCCACCAGTTGATGTGCATCCTCTATTTCCCCTTTCCGCACTTTCTCCTCTTCAGGAGACGGAAAAGAGCCAGCCTGACATTGTGTTGGCTGCTACTGTTGTTGCCGACGTACGCCAGTGTTCGACAGACCCGAGTGTCTTGGCGGCAGATTCCATGTGCGACAAGGCAGCAAGTTTGTCTGCAGAGCAGATTGCACAGATGAAGAGCCTTTGTCTCAAGTATGAAGTCATTTGGAACGCCGGCAACCGGCCGTTGTCGGAGACAAATCTCACTACATTTTGTGTTGACGTGGATCCATCCCAGCGTCCCATCAGCTGCCCACCAAGGCCTGTCGGCTATGCGAAGCGCCAGCGGATAGCGGCTTTGGTTAAAGACTTCTTAGAGAAGGACCTCGTTGACCCTAGTGATTCAGAATGGGCTTCTGCAGTGGTTCTGGTCCCGCAGCCAAGATGGAACGACAGGTTGTGCATTGACTATCGTCCGCTGAACAAGGTCACCCGCGTCCCGGTTTATCCACTTCCTCGCATCCAGCAGGCATTCGACGGACTTCAAGGGAAACAGTTCTTTTCCGTGTTCGATTTTCCGAGCGCATATTGGCAAGTAGGTGTTGAGAAGAACTCCCGGAAGTTTCTTGCGTTTGTTACTCCCGACAGACTGTGGGAATGGGAAAGAATGCCGTTCGGTTTAGCAGGCGCCCCCGCAACACAGCAGAGAATGGTGGATCGGCTACTCGCAAGGATGAACTGGATTTCCGCACTTGCGTATTTGGACGATGTTATTATATTCAGTAACACATTTGAAAAAGATATGACTCACCTCGAAACGTTCTTCCACAGCGTCCGCGAAGGAAACCTGCAGCTGAATACTCTGAAGTCCCGTCTGTTTCAGAAAGAAACGGAGTGCTTTGGGTTCCTAGTCTCTTCAGGGGGCATACGCCCAGACCCGACAAGGCCCGACTGTAATGATTCTTGGCTTCCAGAGACTACGCGAAGTCGACTTCGGCATCCCGAAGGG
>NW_027155274.1:4013-4505 GCF_002600585.1 Cystoisospora suis | reverse complement strand
GGCTTTGGCGGGCATATCAAATATAGCAGAGAAAGAAGCTCGGGATCCAGCACCCTGTGGGCGTTGAGGGAGAAAAAAAAGAGAGAAGACTGGAGGGAAGAAGAGAACGCGAAAGAAGATGAAGCCTCCCGTCCGCTGGAGTGTGTGCGACAACTGAGTAGTCTTTATCTCCGGGTTGCCAGTAGTCGCACGTAGCGATAGAAGATTTTTTAACAAGTTATAGAAGTGTTGCCGAGTTTCTTGCGTCAGGGGGCATGTGTTTCTTCGCTTCCCCTGTTTTTTCGTGTTTCGTGGGAAACTTGTTAGTTCACGTCGACTGGGGAGACAAACGTGGCGGGACGACACGGAGCCACAAAAAAGCATCCGTCTCCATTCTCACGCAAAGGCAGTAGTAGTTGTGGAGACACTACTCCGTGTTGATGTTTTCTCAAAAGCGACAGCTCCACGCGGAGACGGAACAACACGCTAGACCATACATAATAGTAACTGTCC
>NW_027155274.1:440-3995 GCF_002600585.1 Cystoisospora suis | reverse complement strand
CAATGGATTAAGTTTAGGTAGTGAAACAAGCAGCCGGAAATTACTGGGTGGCATCGCGTTCAAATGTGTTGCAGAAGTTCCGCTGTCACATCCCTGTCACAAAACGCCGGTAGGGATGGAGCCACGTCAGTTCGTTTCACGAAGGACTACCACGTAACAGGTCAGGTGTGTGTGTGGTCACGGTCCTCACGCACCACTGGGCTCATGGCATGACTGGTCTGCAGCTTCCCGGTGATCCACTGCCGGCGTGGGCGATTGTGAGCTCAGCGGCCTTGGCGCTCGCCGGGGCACCAATAGTTTTCTTTTCCCCCACAAAATCCCTGGTGGCCACAATTGTAACTGCGGTAGCTGTGAAGCTATTTGATTTGAGTAATCTTTACACAGTATCCTGGCAGTCTATCCCTCGATGCTGCGCGGTCGGACCGCTTTTTCAAGAGGCTCGCCATTTCGACGTGGCCTAGGCGGGCGAATTTAGGGCCGATGCCCTGTAACACGGAAGGGCCGCTGATGACACCGGTGGAGAACTACTGGTCGCAGGCCCCCCGCGGTCTCCGGTAGGACTGGGAGACGGTGAAGGCCGCTGCAGTGGCCGTGTGGCCAAACGAGTTGGCGGGCTCTCGCCAGTGGTAAGGTCTGTCGCTTCCGTCTGCTTTTTCTTTTTCTCTCTCGGCACTTTCCAAGAACCTTCCCGTGTAACAGCCGGGCTGAGACATCCAGGGACGTCAGGAAGAGCGAACTGGCTGGTCCCTTGACGTACGAGGCACGCCTACTGCGTCTTGCCTCGCTCCCTGTGCTGTCCGAGCTCCTTGACTGCGCACTCTTTCTTACTTCCAGCTGGAATAGTCCTATGTTTGGTCTTCTTTTTGTAGCTTTTTATCCAGTATGGTCACTGCTAGGATCGTATGCTCCGGGTTTCTCTCCTCCGTTGTCTTCTGGCTGCTGTTGCCGCTGCCAAGGGCTTGCCAAAACTCCGCGTTGCTCGACGGGGCCACGGCAAAAGAATCCAGGACGCCGACGAGGGAAGCTGCAGCAACACGAAGTCCACAACAGTCGCTGTGGCCGTTGCATCATTCTTTCCCTCCAGGGTTGCCATGTGTGGCGGCCCGTCCTACTGCAGCCTCGCAGAGGCGGGGACACGCAGAGATGCGCGAGGCGTCCAGTCTGGTGAGCACTCCGAAAGTGAACACTCCAGGAGTTCTGATGCAGACGCAAGCTCTTCAGAAAATGAAGAGAACAACTCTTTCGCGTCGTTTCTGCCGTCTCCCGCCAGCCGCTCACCGCAGCGGCCTGCCGACACTCGAAGAGGTTCGAAGAACTTCTCGAAGGGGCTGGCGTTGGTGATCGCAATCGCAACGCTGCTGCTGCTTGTGACGTTGGCGTACATGAGATATATCTCGGGCCCGCACAGATCTTCTGACGGGCCAGGAGAGGCGGTACCGTCGAAGCGCCGTACGAAACAGGGTGGTGGCGACCACGTTTCTTCGGCAGCATCACCGACGAAAATCCTCATTATCATTGCTACGCTGATTCTCGTGACGGTATTGGCCACTGCTACTGTGATGCACAGGAGTCCACCAGCGGAGGAAGCTACACTTGTCTTGGATTCTTCAGGGACTGTAACAAGGGGCACTCAGGAATCGGAGAAACACTCGGTGGCAACCGTAGCCAGTGTGGTGAAAGTTCCGGTGGCAGTCTCCGCACTTTCAGCCGCGACCGCATTTTTTCTAGGCAGAAGGGAGCGCGCTGCCAAGGCAGAGGAGGGGAGGAAAGAAGCAGATGGAGAAGCAAGGGAGCAAGAGCTGGAAGCGGAGAAGGCAAAAGAGATGAGAAAGGTTGAGGCTGCAAGTAAGCCAGAAGAGTCGACCGAGGGTTTCAATCTCGAAGACGTGCCTGTAAACTTCGAAGTCGCTGAAACTGTTGTATAGGAGAACGGCGAGGCGGACGGCTCAGGAAACCAGACACCACTGACGCTTGTTTACGAAGCCGGCAGTCCGGCAGTAGAAGACGTGGAGGATCGCGTTGACAGGCTGATGATGCAGGTCGAAGGGCTGTCACCCGAATTACGCGACATCTTGAATGAGCAGAGGGAGGCACTTGCAAATGCGTCGGATCGGGTGGAGTTTGAAGAGCAAGTTCGTCGTCTACTGACAGTATCCCACAGAGCTCAACTGCAGCTCGTTGTGAGCAACTTACAGCAGATCGAGCATTTTGTTCTGAACCCGCAGTCGAGTGGTCACCGTGCATCTCTCCGCCGACAGCTTGAGGTTCACCGCCGATTTCTAGAGGGCTTCCTTCAGAATCTCGAGCGGAATTTCAGGTCGACTGTTGTCATTCTCCAACACGAAACCCCTAATAGAACGCGAGCGCGGTCTCAGTTAGTGTACGTGGACGCGGAGGCAGAAGCTCTTCGGAAATTGGTAGAATTTCTTGAGAAAGGAGTAACGTATCTCGCAAGGCTTAACGACAATAACGGAAGACTGTGGGCAGGACGGGATGAAGAGATCGCACGTCAGTTGGGAGAGGCCGGCAATCAAACCACGGCAGCGCTAGAAAAAGTCTTAGGCCTTTTAAGTGTTTCGTTAACCGGGCCATACCTTGCGCCGTGGCTGGATTTGAATTGATACACCTCTTAGACAGCTTGCGCCGGACTGACAAAACGAAAATGGTACAGATGCAGGGGGCGTCGACAAGGCGAACCCGCGGTTATTCGTCGGATCGCTGGAGTTCGAGCAATAGCACCAAGCTGAGTTTCTCCTGTGGGAAAGAACGGAAGCAAAAGCGAAGGGAAGACGGTCCCGAGGGAGGAGAGATTTTGACACCAGTCGCCTTAGACGGCCAAAAAGACATCCGACGGTTTGTGCCCCGTCTGTAGGAGTATCCGTGAATGAAACACGGTCTTCGAGTCACGGCGCTCGTTCAAGAGAAGTGTGTGCTTCGGTTTTGTTTCATCCCGAGCAGGGCAAAGAAAGGAAACCGAAACGGCCATGTATGCTGAGAAACAATAATGAAGAAGCACTTGTGATCAGTGCACACATATCCGTGTGGAGAAGCAGAGGGCGAGGAAGGGAAGAGAGAAGTGATGGGAGAGGATAATCGAAAAAGTGAGAGAGGAAGGAAGGGATATAGAGGAAGAAGGAAACACGGAGAGACGAGCACAACAGAACCAGGGGGAGACGAGGACAGCAGTTTTCCCTTGCCCAGGCAGTTGACCATTGATAGTGCAACAGGCCTAAGCGGGGGCGAAACACTAGTGAGGACTGAATTCATGCATACAGTGTACACTATGCATAGACCGATTCGTATGTGTATCGCTTAGGTCGTGCACACCCGTTTGTGATCCAGTGTCAACAGCGGTCCTTACAGTGAAGGTGGCTCAGGGCTTCGTCTTCGAAGGCCTGGGCCGTCGAAAGATTGCCAGTGGTCGATCTTGGTGAAGAAGCAGTTGGTCTCCGGTACACCCACTCTGTAGCTGGAATTGCGTCGTTTCTCTTCACGGTGAGTCCGCGGCATTAAGCGGGGGGGGGTGGTCGATTTTTCCTAAATGATCCAGAATTC
>NW_027155274.1:0-210 GCF_002600585.1 Cystoisospora suis | reverse complement strand
TGAGATCCTCCCCTGAGAGTGCTTTCTGAATGAGATCTTCCCGTGAATGTGTCTTGTGAATGAGATCCTCCCCTCAATGTGTTTTCAGGATGGAATCCTCTCCGCAGTGTGTTTTCTGAATGAGATCGACCCTGCAGTATGTTCTCCAAATGAGATCCTGTCAGCAATGTTTTGCGCGAATGAGGTCCCCCTCTCTCATGACTGTCTGAA
>NW_027155273.1:21923-22400 GCF_002600585.1 Cystoisospora suis | reverse complement strand
TTCCCGCTTAGTTACAACCATAGTTACAGCAGAGATGGAGCCGAGAGACGACGGTCCGGAGTTAAAGTGCCGTTGTCCTTCCGTACCAGAGTACAGTGGCGTCATTCTGCCCAGTCGGCTGAAAAGTGGAACCGTGCAGTCGAGATGCTCAGCGGGATACGAGCAGGAAGCATTCCCTCCCCCAGAGTTTTTCGACCCAGAGGAAGACGAAGAGGAGGAGAGGACAAGAGCGTTCCACATGGCGAAAAGGATCTTCGAGGAAGAGAGCATCCAAATCTTTCCTCATGATGTTGAGGTTAGCTACCAACCGCCAGTCACGAGCGATGTATCCTAGCTGAGTGACCACTATCTAGCCGTACACTTTGTCATCACGCCGAACTTATGTGCCCCCAGTTCTGACAGTGCGACGAAGTGAAAGGGTCTGTGGCGCGCTCGCATCCGTGGAGACCTGAGGCCGGGTTGGCGCGGATGCTGCAC
>NW_027155273.1:20587-21914 GCF_002600585.1 Cystoisospora suis | reverse complement strand
CCCGGACACCAGTTTTGCTCGAGCTGACGATATTGCGTAGAGACCGGAGCGCGCAACGCCTAAATTTGTTCTGTCGGGCCGATCTGTGGCGTACAATCGGTGTCCGCAAAGAGGGCACCTATGGATCGGCTGAAGTCGGAGCGCCGAGGATGAGAAACCACACTGAAGGCTGCACCCATGTACTTCCTCGGCTGGCACGCCCGGCGTTCGCGTTCGGGTGAGCGACCGCTGGTTTCTCTCAGTATGTAGGTTCGACCGAAAGCGTGCAATTTGTATCCAAGGCGCCCCCACAAAGCACGTCGCACTCGTCCCACAGCCTTACCTTATGTTACTCACTTCCCGACATCTTTTTAGATGTCTTTCTGTGGTCATTTCGCTCGCAGGTATCCATTGACAGCGGCTGCTGCTGGAGCGGCTCGGAAATGGCAAAAACTCAAGCCCGGGTTCTCTTCGCCAACTTCCCTCAGCGAGTCGAGAGAATCATGCCGAACAACGTAGCTATCAATGGTTAGTGTTGGTGAACCGGCCGCTTGCGGTTTCCCCTATAAAAGAGAGGTTTCAAGCGAAGACACATGCCGGAGAACTATACGCATAAGCTATAGTGACGTCGCTCTCGGCGATGTGTATGTGTGGGCTCGTGCCACCCGGTGGATGGTAGTCAGACAAGTCTTGAAACCCGTAGGTTACAGCGGCTCAGCCGAACACAGAATGTAGACTGCAGTTTGCAGCCCCAGACACGTTCAGAAAGCGAGATCTGTCCGGACTTCTCCGAAATCTGGTTCCGGTTGTCTTCTCTTTTGTTTGCTCTTGGGTTCTAGTAAGAGAGAGTTGCTGTCCGTAATTGTCAATTTCTCAACTGTCCAGGCCCCCAGTGATTTGCAGAAACGAGAGGTGTCCGCCTCCTCTTTCCGGTGCCTTCAGGAGGTTTGTCTCTTACCATTTTTCTAGATTTTATTCCTCTGGGCCTGCCGGAAGATGAGCTCGTAGTCAAGTTCACATGTGTCCGTCAGCTTCCTGCTCGAAGTGTTGGTACATCCGCATCTGACCGCCATTCCGACTGTTTGTCGGTCTCCAAATCCCCGGCATCTTCGCCTCCTTTTACACCTCGAAGGAGTTCTTACGTTCCTCTGCGTGATGCGGTAGAATCCCCTCCGCGTCGACGTGCAGTTAGTCTCAGTTGCACGGAACGGGAGTCCACAGCTAGCTGGGCTGTTCTCGCCCCCGGACTACCACATAGGCACACTGTATACGCAAGCCGCCCTGAGCTTGTCGCCGCTGCTTCAGCGGCACACCGGAAATTTTGGGACGGTTGTCAACTGAGACTAAC
>NW_027155273.1:749-20570 GCF_002600585.1 Cystoisospora suis | reverse complement strand
TTTTCCTTCTCCGTCTTCGCGCCCGCGAAGGTTATAGCTGTAGAGGCCACTTCACCCAAAGATGAAAGCGGCAGGGAACACGCGGGCAAACGCGCGCCCGAGACGCTTGCAGTTCAGTGCATATCGCCTGCTCTCGACGAGATGGTGCTCGAGGACTTTGAGACGTTCGTCGACGTTGCTCTTAACGGTACNNGGGGGGGGGCGGGCGACAACAAACGGCCAGGATGATTACGGTGGTAGCTTGGACCCGTGGTCATCTGTGCTAGACTCACTACAAACCGCGAGGCCCGAAGCACAGGCGTTCTGGCAGGCCAAGGTCAAACAGAGGAAACTAGAGTGGAATGCAAGATTCTCAACCACGAGTTCGCTTTGCTTGGNNAACGTCGTTTCGAACCAGGTATTTCAACGAACTGATGGAAGGATAGCAGCATAGTTGTAGTTTGTGTGACATCAAGAGTGCTTGAGGTGGACAACACTTGCAATACCGTGTGTGTCCGGCAGCAACAACGCCGCTTCCCGTAAAGATTGCCGAAGGTACCGGGGCAAGCAGCAGAGGGTCTTGAACTGGTGACTGCGAGCTGGGAGGACTGGGAGCCGCGGCCAACTTTCAGCAGTCCGGTAGTCAGGCAGTGCTGCGGAAGATACTTTCGAACGCTGTGACAGTACAAGCACGTCAAATCGAACAAGCAGAGAGAAGATAGCGAATCCTAGCTCAGACAGGTTACGAAGACTTCAAAAGTCACAGACAGGCTCCACAGAAGCAACTGTACAGAGCACCTGCCCGTGGCGCAGAATAAGGATCTGGATGCAGCTCTCTCTGTCGTATTTTGCTTCAGAGAACGATTTATCCTTCCTTCCTTTCTCTCGGGATACTTCGTGTCTCTGTCGTGCTTCAAGGCATCCATTTCACGGGTCAGCCCCACAGACTACGAGTCGTCGACATCAAGGTGATGGGTGTGGTACCCAGCGTGGGCTCAAGCGACCGTGCCACAAAGGTGTACATACAGGCCAGCGAGTGCTTTGAGTCTGACGATACAAGCGTCCTTCTTCGTTACTCTGACGATACCGAAGAGATCCTGCCCGCACATTTGGATGCGGCAACGCAGCAGGTCTACTTTTTCCTTCCTCCCCAGAAAGCACTGGTAGGCCCCAGCCTTTACAGTGCCTTTCCAGATTCATGCTCTGGTGACTGTTGGAAAAGGACTCAGTTGATGTATAGTTTCGCGCGCGCCCCCTGTACACCATGGAACATGTGGGCTGCCACCCCGTATCAGATCTTGGATTGGTGTGGCGCGTGAGTTCACGATGTTCTGCTGCTTTCGGAGGCTTGGCTGTGCACCGATGGCAGGCACAGAAGTATTGTGTCTCTCTGTGAAAGTAATATCTTTGGCAGCTGGGGGAAAAACTGCTCGCTGTTTGTGTGAGGCTCGCGGTTGCAACGGATCTCAGGGGCCTTTGTGCCTTCTGCGAAGGCATTACGCTAAAATAGATAGCCACTGGAGCTGTTACTTCTGCTAGAATGATGCTATCATGATTTCAGCAGGAAGCTTTCATGTTGAGAAACACTTCGGACTGGAATGAAGACAGAAAGTCGTCCTGGGTGGATATGCTTCACGCGACAGGGCCTAGCAAAGCTTACTTACTGTACTCGTACCCGCTCCGGGAACGTCTATCCTGTTATCTGCGATAGACAAAAAACCACTGTCCAAGGAGATGCAGACATCTTCAAACAACGGCGACTGTCTGGCCAGCTTCGGGTCTTCTTGCTGTTCATCTCAGAACCATGCTGCCATCGGCCAAGTCGCTGACGACCTACCAGCTGATAACGGGTCACACCGACTGACGCAGTGGTCCGGTAACATGGAAACACAGCCTGGAGAAAAGCCTCGAAGCATTAAGAATGAAAGTTCGAACTCCTCGGAACTGGTGACCGGGACGAGCCAGTCGGGCTCCGCTTCTTCCTGCACTCCCGAGGGAGAGGCTCTGCCGTCGGAGACGGACACAACAAACCAGGTCTCCGTGTTCCTTTCGTTTAACCGCCAGGTGTTCAGTCAAAATGCAGCTATTTTCACGTATTATCGCAGCGACTTGACAACGGCGAGCGTGCTTGCTTACACAGTGTCAGAAACGGGAGAGCTTTTTGAAGCCGACCTGGAAGGCACGCTCGCCCCTCAGACGCACCTCGTGGTCTACTTACAGTCAGGCATTGCAACAAACAGCGCCAAAGTGCGCCTCACTCTCCTACACCCTTCTCCAGCTGCGAGTGCCTTCCTTGCCTCCTGTGCACAAGATGAGCTCCTGCCTAATCAAGCACAGTCTCGAGCCCTGATGCCTGGAGGCGAAACCGTATGTCAGAGTCCGCACGGTATGACGGACGGTGCCCTCGGGGTAGCCACATCAGCAGACGATGCTCCCGAGATACCGCACGAAGCAGTAGCTAAGGTGATATACCTTGACGCAGACGTAGTGTTGAACCGTGAACCTCTAATGCTTCTTCCGGACCCCAGTCGCACGAAAAAAAAAACCGGGGTACCGAGAGGGGGTGCAGGTGATGGCCAAAGGGGAAAAGCCGGGATGCCGCAAGGCACGAAAAATAAATCAGGAGGTAAAGCAACTACTCCAGGCGGGGGTTCGGCTGTTGCAGCTGGTCCAGCTGGGAATGCAGGAAGTGAGAGGGGAGAAGCCAAAGGGGGGGGGGGAGCAAATAATCGAGACTTTGGAAGAGGCGGAGTGCCGTCCGGCGGTGCTGGCGGTGCGACCGCCAAAACCAAGAAGTCGGAGAAATCAGATGGCACCAGCCCCGACAACGCTGACGAAAACAGGAATAATTCCTCTTTGGAGGTGAAGTGGCGACAGCGACGCTGTGTAGATCGTGTCCGTTCAGCCGCCAGTTTCGAAGCACCTATATGAACCTCGGACACTTTGTCTAGTCTTCTCCGGCCACAATCCAGCTTTGCCCGGCTACTTAGCCCACCGCATATCCGTACATCCATCTGCTACCCTCACCTATATAGTTGGCTAGTCGTTCCAATTTGGCACACATGGAAGCCCAAGCGCGCTCGCATTCGTATTTGACCATTGATTTCTCGCTCATCAGAAAAACAGGTCGAAGCGTGCTCACGCTGTGTCTCGGACCCAACGTACAATCGCTGGGAGGGCGGTGCCCACTGGCAACCCGCTTTCTGAACTTGTGTGCCATTCAAAAATATATAGGGTAACGTACGCGTACATGCGGGTTTCCGGCACAAGGGAGACAATGTTGATCTTTTTTCGGCGCTCCCTCTAGACAGTCACACCTCTCAGCCGAAAAAAAGCTCCTTGGTTGCAGATCCGGCCTGTCTCCCATTGCTCCTTCAGTCCTGGCAGCGTGGGTTGTTGTTTAGTTGGTATTCTTCTTTGGCTCCTGGTGTCACCTGATGCGCCGTCAGCCAAATGGAAAACAACACGGGAAGGGAGCCTGATTGACCCTGTGTGCATCCGCTATCGTCCAGAGTCGTTTGAGCTTCGCTGAACCGTACACGCCATTTTTAGGCAAGCATTGGGTGTGCATCTGGCTTCGCCTCTCTCCGTCAGTAGACAATTCCTCTGCAGTTGAACCTCATCCACTTGCAGGCGTGAGACTGCACATGTGTCTCTGCCTGAGAGGTGTCCCCCAAGCATGCAGCACGTGGTTGATGTCGCGGCCTCCGATGTAATATAGTCTTTTTGCGTATGCCCGACCTACTTTGCTGTCTTATGTACTGCCCGTTGTGATGTAGGTGGTCACTCCTTCTCTCTCCCTCCCGCCTCTTACTCCAGAGGAAGAGCAGCAGGCTGTTCCTGACGACACCGTGCTGGCGGCCTTTGACATATCCCTGGACGGACAAAGGTTCATCCGCGTCAAGGAAGCTCGGATTCTCAGACTGCAATGTAAGAGCGTATGGTTCGCCAAGCAACCCGCCCCCGGTACCAGTGGCAGGGGTTACTCGTAGAGCTACAAGCACGCGGGGAATACGCATACCGATTTGCGCTCTACAGCGTACAGACTCATGACCGTCCGTGTCAGCGTGTCTTTACACGCTGGGATTTGAGGCTGCCAGCAAGCAGCAAGTAGAGTTGGTTGTCGGGGGGCCCTCCAAGAGCAACCCTCGAGCACAGATCTTGCCTTACTTTTGATGCTGAAAATGCTGTGGGCTTATAGTATTGAACGCAACCGGACCGTTCGTCGTTGTCTCGCCCGACGATACATTTCACAGTAGTCAACATTGTGTCCGCTCGAGGGTCTTACGTATACCTTTGGGTTTTGAAATACAAGAGTTCTATGGAAGCCAGTCTTTTTCCTGCAGGTGTACGGCCCGGAGCACCGGTCGGCGGCGATGTACATCCCCCGTCGCCAGAACATCCGAAAGGCAAAAAGAAGGCCACAGCAACCGGAGACTGAAACGGTATTTGTGCTCGTCGTTGGCGGAATATTGCCAGTTCGGAGTGCGCATTCCATTCTTCACTCCGGCGCCGTCTCGGTAACCCCGCACTTAAGAGCAGAGTGGCTCACGCCAAGGCTCTTGCTCTTCATTATTAGGCTCGAACAGACTGCTATGCTTTCATCCTTTCCGGTCTGAATGCCCTCTCGCTAACAAGCGGGCACCTTAGAACAAACTCCTGACCACAGTGTATTCGTGCAGGTATGGAGCAGACGTCTCGGAGCCCCTAAGTAAAAAAAAGGCGTAGCGACCTTTTCAACTGCTCACACGTGATTCTGCATTCGCTGCGAATCAATCGTTGGGCTCGTAATTTATGAACGGCGTCTGAACATGTACCTTCTCCCTGCCACAGAGGGCGGGCACGAGACGTAACTAGCCAGCACCGGCGCTGGTGGTATGGCAACCCATACAGACAGGTAGCTGCACCTTTGCTTCCCCTGTAGCCGCGTTGAGACACTATAGAAATCGGTGGAGGGACGGTGTAGCAGTGTGCAGGTATCAGCCCGACAAGCAGTGCTGACAGGACTCGCAAAGCTAGTCCTGAAGTAACTGCCCTGTCACCAACACCGCATTTGAAGAAGACAGTCTCAGCGGTTCTGGCAGAAGATGCACAAAAAGCTCCTCACACCGATACACTGCAGCATGGTAAACCGCCCTCCGTTGAAGGTGATGTAGAAAGAGTGAGAGCAGCTCGCCCTCCGAGACGAGAGCGCGAGCGCCATAGCAGCTGCCTAGTTCGATCCTGTAGCGGATAACAGCTCTCTCCCGATGCACAAACTCGTGCCGAAACTGAAAGTAACTTGCCGCAGACAACGGGGCCCTAGGGGCACCTGTGACAGCGGAGGAGTTTGCTGCGAGTCTGAGACTGCAACTGAAGACGCTGACCTCGACATCAGCGTCGGCGCTAACCTCTCAGTTTCCTCGCGCGACTGGTCAACTTGCAGTAGTTGCTGAGCTAATCCGGTAAGATCCTGAATATTGCGGAGAGGCTCCATGGAATGTCACGCTGTCTGCTGCCCGTCTACATGCGCTGAAGAACCGCTGCGGCGCGAGCCATTTCGGTCAAGAGCCTATCGAGGAATGAATAGATACTCGGAGTTTCCACGCTGCGGTGCTCCTGTCTGACACCCGGTTCGTTTTGCTCGTTTAATGACGATCGGCTGCCGTTAGAAGGAATACTGGGCCCTCAGAGCCCACATTACCTATCACCAGACGCCTTGCAGGGGGTAGCTCTTTTCGGAGAGGAGAAGACCCCTCTCTTGTTGCTGCAATTGGGCGGAAAAAACTAGTGAGTTTCCTGTAGTTCTGTCAGCAGATTTCCCTTCTCAACAAAACCTGATGCAGGCCCCTGCTGCGACACCGTTTGGTCAGTGCCTTGTTCAAGTACAGTCCGTTCACCTACGAAGAAGACGCACACGGGCTGAAAAAAAGCACCGCGAGCATACCGGACGCAACTGCACTCGCGCACAGTCTTTTCTTACCACACTAGAGACGATACTGCGTTTCCGCAGCATCCCGAAAAGTCCCGCCACGCGGCCCACGGCAAAACCAACAGCGTGCAGCTGCTGGCTTCCTCCCACCCGATTTGACGTGTCCTCTCTGGGGGCGCTCACACTGCCGGAGGCTACGGGCAGTCAATCTTTCGCGAAACCTAGGCCAGATCCTGCTTGCTTCCCAAGGAGCCCACCCCCGGATATGCAACCCTAGTCTTCGTGGCGTGCTCCCACAGTGGAACTGACGGCTCCTAAGGCCCCTTACGAACCCCACGGCCCCTGACTCCGAGGAATGAGAGGAACTCCGGCGTTCTACCAGAGTCCGTCCAGAGAACACATGAACGTGTTCCCAGGCCCCCGGCGGGCCTTAATGCTCTTTCACCACCTCCCTGTATCTTGTCCATTCTGAACCGAGTTACGTCGAATTCTTCTTCCTTCTGTCCTCGCCTCGGTAAACTCCGACACGCTCCTCCTCAGTACCTCTTTCACTTAAACTCCCTCCATCATCTGCGTTCCTCACTTACCGTCCGGCTAGATTCCGCCTCTCCTTGTACTTCTTGCCACCCCGGACTGATGCCGGCGCGGCGCGCAGCGGGCCCTCGGTTCTGCCCGTGGTGGTGTGTTACCTCTCTATAGGTACTTGCGTCACTGCACATCGGAGTTTCTCTCTCCCTTTATGGTTTGAGATCCTGACACTGCACTCCCTGATGTTTCTGTTGCTCTAACCTCTCTGTGGCAGCCGGGTGTCGCATCCCGTGTGCTTGATGGCTCGAGAAAGACGGAAGAAGACGCTGTCCCCACTTCGCTTCTCCAGCGAGGACGCACGGCCCAAGTGAAACATCGTCTCCGATCTCGTATACGAGTAGGAGGCCTCGCCTCCACGTGACTACCGATCCCGTCTGCGCTGTTCGGGCACCACACCGAAGGCAAAGCATCTGCTGTCGCTTCGAGATTCGGGCCCACTTGTCGCGCTCCAGAATCCAAGGAGCAGAGCGCTGAAGGAAGGGAGGCTAGATACGACCGGCCTCTGTACAGTATTCTTCGCGGCGTTTTCTTCACCGGTGGTTCAGCTGAAGGAGCACGCAACTCTTTTGACTTCCTCTCACTGATAGGTTGTGGCTGAATCAGCCCGGGGCCTATGTCTGAACTTTCTCCATCCGCCTCTGGGTACGATAATGCGAGAGGGAGAGAGCCTGAAGAGCGGAACGGCTCCTGGTGGCTCTGCTGCATTCCAGATCGACTACCAGACTTCAAGGGGTCTGAACCAGCACAGGCACTCTGATCAACGGTGGAATCTGCTTCTCCTGCCTGGCCGCCGGGTGATCTCTGCTTCCCGCGGCTGGGGCCATTGCGCTCAGGCCTTTTTCGAGATTTCGTCGTTCGTGAAAGATGAAGGTCCCCGGACGTCATGATTCTGCCGACGTTAACCCCGGAGACTACCCCTTTCCGGTCGCTCTTGTCTTCGGAATCATCACTTGTTCTTTTCTCCGACTCCTTTACTTCCACACCTCCTCGTCCAGCCTCCGAAGCGTCCTCCAACTGACTTAACGACGATTGATGCTCATCGCGCTTTGTGTCGCCTCGCGAGGAGAAACGAATGTCGGATGAAGACTTACGACTTTTTTGCTCATGTGGACTCACGCCACTTGTCCTTCGAGAAGGTGGGAAGTCAAATTTTACGTTTCCTGGTTCGTTGGAGAACATCTCCCCCGTGAAATCTGTCCCTCTACGATGAGGCGAAGTGACGGACGAACTGCCCTTTCTGAGCCTTCGCATGTGTGCGTTTCTGCGCTCGATATCCGTATCCGCGAGAGAAGCAAAACGAATGATGTCCTTTGATCGCGAAGGGAAACAATTGTCACTCCGTCTTTCTGACATCGAAGGAGAAAACGACGCTCCTTTCGAGTGGGTGCGGTGGCACAGAATGAACTCCGTCGAATCCAAGCCGGGGAAATACGACCCTGAAGGAGGTAGTGACGAGGGGAGTAACCCGGAGTCGCAGCTGCTCGCCGAGAAGTGGCCATGGAGTACAGACCGGTGCTCGCACGCCTTGAAAACAAAGAGAAAGCATTCCGTAGGACGTTGTTCTAGTGGCACCATGTGAAAGAAAAGAGCCGAAGACAGAGCAAGCAGCGAACCGTCTAACGACAATTAAGGAGACGAGAACAGAAAAAACAATGGCACGGAGGACACTAACACCCATACACACAAATGATCACGGAATGACCGGTGCATACGACGCTCCATTACACCTGATATCCCGGTATGTGCGTCTTGTTCGAAAGCCGTTTGGAGGCCAAGTGTCCTCTGATTGTCACAATCGTCAAGAAAAACGAAACTGTCCTGCCGCCGACACTGTGACCCAAGTAGAATGCGGATGGGCCTACACCGCTAGTACAGCCCCGAGGGGATAGACAATATGAATGCTCTGCGTACAAGCCTCTTGTCAAACTCATCCATGATTTCTTCTTGAATAAGCTCCTCAATCACGTCCTCAAGCGTGACAATGCCGAGGAGGTTTGCCGAAGGAGGTACGTCCACGTTCTGCTCCCAGGCGCGCTGGTACGCCGCTACCTCGTGCGTGAGGAAGGCGAGATGGCATCGGCCCTGGATTCAGACAGGCAGAACACCAAGCACCACGTCGCTACACTGTTATACAGCCCTAGGAATTAGTGTTTGAGAGCGCATCTCGTTGGTCGGTGTAAGATAATACATGCGACGCGAGAGAATGAATATACGAGTCCGCTGAAACAAAGAAGCAAAGGCTCTCCGGGACGTGCCCTCGGGATATAAGACACAGCCGTGCTCAGCCAAGAGAAGTTGCAGGTACTGACTAGCCCTTTTGCTCTCACAGGAGACAGAGGACCACTCTGTAGACCCCCCAAAAGAATACCAGTGCACTAGCATGCGCACTGGCTGTCAGTGGCGGCGGAGCCAACCCACGTAAGCGACATAGCAACAGCATCACTGAGGAGACGAAGTGCGAAGCAGAACACATCTCATTGCCGGTGTATGTGCTTGGTTCAAACCCTTAGAGGTGCCTGTAATTTCTCAACAGAGCCACGACACCTGTCGTCGTGACCAGAACGCGTGACATATGTGTATAGACGTGTCCTGCCTGTTGCTTATTCATGCTCACGTACTCGAGAAGTGCTGGAGACACCAGCGCATTCTAAGAAGCTTGGAACATCCTACTTTTTGCCAAGGCATTGAGAACAGCTTTCATTCGTGCAGCGGAATACCCGGAAGAGACAGAGAAGGTGTACCGGTGTCTCTACACGTGTTAAGAAGTAACGGGACACGAAATCGAGTAAGAATGTAGGTAGTTGGCAAAGAGCAAACGACTTTTAGAAAAAAAAGACTCGCTAACCGGCGCGTTTCAGTCTCCACTCAATACCTACGCGCGGAGCGTGCAAAGAAGGGTCTCACCGCTGATACGCAAGAGACGAGCGTTGGTCTATACGCATACACGAACCCTACCTCTCGGAATTCATTGAGGAGCTGGTATGGATTCACTGACGGCGATATGAAGAGGGGAGTGCACAGTCGCCTGAAAGCCCTCCCACGCATCAGGTCCCGAATTCGCACTCCTGGAAGGTCACACAAAAGAGTACGTTTTCAAGCGGTAGACGACAAACATCGCAACAGTGTCGGGATGCGTGTTCCATGCACTTCTGTTCAAACCCAACCTGACGCGCAAGAAGAGGGCTGGAAGGCAGAAGAGGACAAGCAAAACTAGGGTACCTAAAGGAAGGAAGACAGAAAAAGCTGTTTCTTCCACCAAGCAAAGACTGTCCTTTCCTTCAGCAGAGGACCAGCGACCCCAAAGCTCTTGATTTGGGGTCATTTGCCCTGTATATCCAAGGGCTACGTGTATGAGTTGAACATCTTACAATAGAATGTATCTCGTATGCGAATGGATGGTTGTGCGTGACGACTGTCAATGTGCGTAATGTATGAGCTGAATTATCCATGTATCCATGTATCAATCTAGATGAAGGTACACCCTGACAGGTGGCGACCATACAACATGGCGCACACTCACCGGCGTTAGGATCGATGAGAATAAGACTTTTCACCAGGAGAACACCTCGGACATTTGAACGCCGTCTGAGCGCACGCACAAATTCACAAGACAGCAAGAATCGCCAAGCCGAGAGAAAGTCAGCCCATGGAAAGTCAGCCCTGCGATGGTCAAGTTGCTTGAGCAGGCATGGATTTCCTATCTCTTTCGACCGGCCTGTAGGCCCCGCCAGTTTCTTAAAGTACGCCAAGATAACTGACTGTATGTATATCCGGGCGCACTTATACTTAAAGAGCTGGAACATGTATATATTATCACTTCCGACTGACAGGCCTTCGTCCTCCAGCACATCATCAACGAAAAACGAACGGGCGGGTCGGGACATGATTCATCAGCCGGAAAGAGGAACGATGGAAAGTATCAGGCTCTCTTCCGCAAGATGCGATACCATTAGTGGCGCGAGATTGGCTAGATCGTGGAATCCAGGAATTACACGTGATCGTCTCCCGTGTTAGCGTTCAGAAAACTATTCAGCACAGGTGCGATTTAAATCCTCCGATCAGTTTGTACAGCATTCCTAAACGTGAGAGCCAAGGATCAGATGAGGTAAGCGCGGATCGCCCGCCTCCCTCATTCAGAGTGACGCAGCAAGCGGGCACTCCCTCAGGTATGCACTAGGAAGAGAATGTGACAACCTTACCCTTCGTACACGGGAATGCGAGAGTGTCCTCTCCTGAGGATGTCTACAAGAACCTCCCTTGTCAGGCGCAGGGAGCAATCCTGCGACAAGAAAACATGCAACGAGCTCCGTGAAAACGACAAGAGTGCAATTAGGACAAAGGTTGATAAGACTTACGTGATATCTGGTTTGTCTCGACAGTCAATGGATGCCTATCCGCAGTGTCACCACCTCCGTTCGCGAGGTGCTCGGCTCCAATGAAGGGGTTCCTTCGTTTGTTCCTCAGCTGTTCTGAGGGCCGAAATGCGTTCAGCAGACCTTCTCTCCATCCCTCTATAACTGTACACAGACGGCGTCTCTAGCTTCCCTAGGGCTCGTGACATGCTTAGATGGATGGTATAATAAAGAAAAAAGATGTATCTGGACAAGACAGGCAAAATGGCCTGACTGACGTGTTCCCAATCCGCTAGCAGATCAAGAAAACAGAGACCGCGAAGCCCCCTAGCTACCGATCAATGATAAGGTCTGCGACTACTGCGGGCACTCGTAAATACAACCAAGAACGCTATCCGACAGGGAGTTGTCCGTATAGTGCATGCACCCACCATGTATGTCACTCGTTCCCCGCCGTCCCCTGGAGAGTACGTTTCTCTTCTGTGAGAAACTAGATCAGTCGTGGCCCACATCATCATCAGTTCGCACGCGCTGGGAAACTCCCTGTCACAGTGGGCTAGAAAATCAAATAGGACTGTACCTACTGCGCGCGCGTTCAGGATTTCTATTCAGCCGAGGGCCTAGAGTTTGTCGTTGTTATTGCTTTCCTTCAGTCAGCCAAATCCACGGATGAAAACGGGTTACAACTGCCGTGGCATTGTGACGTAGTGTACTTTATCAGCGTCAAGGGAGAAAACATCGCGTTTATTTTCATTCAAGGAGTCGGGTTCTCTGCAGACGATTCAACACTAATGTTGATAGGATGTGCAAGTTTTTATACAGCTGACTTGCCGATAGCTACACCTGTAGCACTCCTAAAGGTAGAAAACAGAACAAAGCTAAGAGCCTGCATAAATCATGCATAAATCTGCGTAGTGTCATCAGTAGCGACCGGAGGCCTGCACCGCGTGCTAGCTAACGAAAGTCCTTGTCTCGGGGACCTACAAGCATGTAGACATCCTCGAGGGCTACCATAAAGTCGCAGATGCTCTTGCATGCCATGTCCAGTGCGCCTGAGAGACGATGTCATTTGGAAAACACCAGCCAGGACAACAAAGCGCCGCAGTTGGGAAGTTCCCGGGAAGAATCGAACGAGGGGCGGCTAGTCCTCCGCTGCGGCCGCGAAGAGATGTGTTGCCGTCTAAACAACCCGAATAAAGCGATTCTAAACCGCTTTCGTGCACTGCGAAATGGGGAGTCGATGGGAAAGAAGACAAAAGTTCCGAAGCACAGAAGTCGGAAAGAACACAGACGTCACGTACTTATTTAGGAAGAGCACGAAAGGTTGAGACAAGAGCGTCCGCGCTGTCCGTAATGAAGCACAGGGGTTGCCATGTAGTCGTATGAAGAAGCTACGTACACGGGGAGACAGCCGAAGTGCCGAACAGGGATACCTGAAAGAAACCAAACGTCTCTCAGCGACCGACATGCCACCGAGAAACCACTTAGCCGTAAATTGAACGCCCGCTGCAGACATACGGTTTAAAACACTATGCCTACAAGTGTACAGTAAGCTAAGATTCAGCTGTCTACGGAAGACGGCATATGTGCGGCATACAGTCCTCTTAGGTAGCTTTACATACATATACGTCCTGTGCCTGCCTGGCGGCTCTGTCGAGGGCTGTTCGTCCGCAAGGCTTGTTGACAGGGCGATTGGCGTGAGCTTTCATGGCGTACAAATTTCCATGCATACAGAGAGTCTGCTGCCAGCTGGGAGACTCAGCAACATGGAGACAGAAGCCGTTGGAGTGACGAAGACAGACGGATCTCAACGTCCGCTCACCTTGCATAATAAGAACCTCATCACGATGCAGGCCAACTGCCTCGTCCATCTCCTCTCTTGTCACCCTCCACTGGATGTCATAACCTTCTTCAGCCGTCTCCTTCTCGGTTCTGTCTCTCTTGTCGGACGCCGCATGGTCGCTCTCCGTGGCAGAAGTACCTTCTTCCCCGCTCACTCTCTCTCCACCTCTCTCTGGTCGTTCTGCATGGTGTCTCGTTCGGGAAGACCCGGCGAGGCCGTCGTCAGTTTGTGGTCCCTGATGCTTCTCCATCTCCGTTTTGCTGGAGCCGTCCCCTCTCTCGCGCGAACCTGTTCGGCTGTCGGTTCTTTGCATCTGCTCTGTAGGAGTCCTCTCTACTATTGTCCCGTCATTCTGCATTACGTCGGCTGAAGTGTTGGGCTTCTTCTCATCGGACACGGCGGGGCGGCACGAGGGAGACAAACGATCCAGAAGAAGGGAAGACTGTGATCGACGGGTCGTGGGGAAAGCTGGCGGGTGAAACGACTGAGGGGGCTGGGCTTCATCCTTCGTGTCTAAATGGTGGTGGTGGTGGTGCAGCAGAAGAGGACGGTGTCGATCTCGCTGGTGAAGCCCTGAGAAGACAGATGACGACAGGTTCTGACGTGATTCATCCAGGCGTCACGGTATCCCACCGCTTCTCTTCAGAGCATCATTCTGTGCATTACATCAGCTCATGACTAACCAACTAACTTACAGAATTCTGAACATACCAAGATGTACGGTGCTCTCCGGAGATATATCGGCAGTGGAGCGGAACTGTTGAAAGCACGAGGTGAGCCACGTAGCCTTTTGCAAGGACAGCTTGTGGGCAAGCGGACCAACGCAATGTTGCGCTTATCTTCTGCTTGTAAGTCCCCAGGGCGTGTACTGCCGGTCATGTGTGCAAAACTCCACCCTGCACGTGCACCGCGCCTAGCCGCTCAGGTGGCACCTCACCTGGTCCCTGCCTGCACTTTCACGTCCGCGAACGAACTGACGTAAGTCTGTAAACTGCTCTAGCTTTTTCGAAAGTCAACAAACCCGACACCAGTGGTTTCCGCTCAGCCGAAGAAAACAATCCCACACATTCTTCGACTGGGGTTCACACGAAAACATGATTTCGATGTGACGCAGTGCGCCCAGGAGCTTCAGATCGGCTACCCGCGCACATTCGAAAGACTGACCGATCAGTGCCTTGAGGTGAGACCGAGCATATAGGTTGGAGCGCTCCTTTGTGCTGAGGAAGCGGTCCAACAGCTTGCTGATAGGAAAGGCCAGAGGGGCGAAGACAAACAAGAAAAGCCGTACCACGGGGGCCATTGCCTGAAAGGAAGGCGAACAGAAGACAATGCCAAGTAATGACCAGGAGGGGGGAGGAACAAAAACCCTTTCCTTTGCTCCTGTGGGTTTACATGCACTTGACCTTCTTCATGTACGAGCTTAGCTTTGCTTATCTGGGGTGTTTTTGATGGGCTGACTGAGCACACAAGCAAGGGAAGGACCAGGAACGACCCGGACAGTTGTCTCCTACGCCCCTCACGGCCCCGTGCACCTGTCTCCGTACAGGAAGGCGTTAGCCAGCCACGCGGACAGAGCAATAGAATACCGCACATGCCTACGCATTACCGGTAACGACACACGTGCTTCGAAAGAGAACCTCCGCCCAGAGTATCACGACATTCAGAGAGGAGCCGAGACAGAGAGATACACAGCTGGTTCTCCATGATCAAGACACATCCGATGCCACGCTGGCTTCGTCTGACTACCCAGCGAACGAACGGCCCATGACCAGTACACTGAGAGGCACCCGCCGCATGTTCACCGGCGCATAGCGACAGCTTTCCCGCTATCAGTGGTTGTTGACTCTCTCCTGATGTAAGTCGACTCTCCGCGAAAGAAAGACACTGCGGGCCTCATCTGTTCAGCGACCCTTTTCTGTATCTTGGAGAACAGTCAGAGATCTGTAGTCGCGGCAGAGCCAAACCCACCACCCTAGTAGACACCACGGGTCTCGCTCGACAGCTATGAATGTCGCGCCCGTTGTAACCAGAACTCTTGTCACATCAGAAAGATTCTCTCGAACCAACCCCACATAGGGGGCTACTAGACATCCCGCACACAGCAGTGAGCGCAAGCGACACTGCACTGCACAGATTGTTGAAGGTCGGCGAACTGTAGAGATCTAAAACCTAAGACAGTGTTCAGACTATTACAGTCCCTCACCGCGGCAATAGCAAGCTGGTGTTTGCCCGTACACAGGGCTTGAGGTAGGATTTCGCCGACGAACAGAATCGCCGTGACAGAGATCAGGACAGCCAGAAGAGGGGTGAGAAGGCGATCGAGAAACAAAGGGAGAGCCTCCATTGCAAGGGAATTGCATAAGAGTAACGTGACCAACAGTTGGTGACGATTCCCTTGGACGATTACGCAGACAGCTTCTGCTCTGCACAGGAAAGAAGACAGAGGTATCACTGAGTGGGCACTGACGCGGTTCGAATGTGAACCGACTTAAGGATACGGAAGGTATTTTCGTAGAAGTTAAAGAACCACTAAGGAAGAAAAAAAAAACACCTGCTTCTGGTTGTCCCTATCGCTAGCGAGAGTCCTAGTTGTAGGCCTGGGAGGCAGGGGAGGAACTACACAGTAGAACGGGAAGGCGCAACTATTTCCCCGAAACAAACCAAAAAGCACATACAAGGGGAAGAAGGATTACCGTGACACGTTGAATCATCTTACGCTATCCGTGCATGGAGCTGGTCAACTGAAAGCGACGCTTGGAGCAAAAATGATCATTGGTTTACATGCTTATCCAGAGATACATGGAATAAATTCACATTTTTACTCACACAGTCAGAATTCTACCTACATCAACACAGCTTTCACGCAAGTATCCGTTTGCCTTACTGTTTTCTCTCCCTCGTGTCCCCAGTCTCTTGCAAGACAAGGAGCTGCAGTTCATCAAAGGCCATAAAACCCGTCGTGAGACCACTTGCCAGCCCCGCGATAAGAACAAGCCCAATACTGATCAGGGTGAAGAACACACGCCTGAATGGTGTGATATCTCTCTCGTTATAAGTAGGACGAGACGTAGACGACGGTGTGTGTCGCCCAGAGGGGATGGAGGCGTCGCCATCCAAATACGAAGGAGAAACGGATGCCTCCTCGACAGAGGATGATGTCGTTGCTGTGGAAGGAGACTTTGTCTTCACTTCGAAAGTAGAAGAACGAACACGAGATGCTGGGTTCGACGATGGCATATAGACTGTAGTCATTCCATCTGACCACGTGGATGAAGAAGATGAAAGACGGGCAGATGAAGAGGAAGAAACAGCCGGAGACAGAAACCGCTGATCTCCAGGAGACATGTTGGCCTCTTCGTCGGAGAATTTTCTATCGTCCCCATCGGAAACTGGAATAGAGAGCAACGAGGACAACAAAAAAGATGGAGGAGAAAAGGAATCGCGAGCAACCGGCTTCTCAAAGGAAGAAGAGGGATCTCGAGACGAGGAAGCCTGAGAATCTGAGAACGGAATTGGCAACGTACCTGGAGTGCGATACGAAGAACGAACATGCGTCATCGCAGATGTTGCCGAGCTTCCCTCATCCCTTCCCTCCGTCCTTGGTTTCACTGATGTAGGGATCTCCACTAATGTATCGCCCTCCACTGCATTTTGTGTCCGCAGCGGCTCATTTACCTCGGTGCCTCCCAGCGACACGCTCCGCCGAGAGTAGTGGCCTTGCTTGGAGTGAGTGACAGGAACATGAGACCGGCTCCTGTCTTCGTGCATCCTGTCCTTCTTCTGTCCTGTTTCCTCCCCCTCTACTGCATCTTGCGTGTACCTGTCCGCTGAAGACACAGGTGAGGCCTCTACCACCTCTAGCCAGCTGGAGGGAGACGCCTTCCATCCTAAACAAGCGTGTTTCCTCTCGGGTATAATCTGACGCTGAAGGATCTTAGCGGTGGTGAAACTATCTGCGGTGCCGGTGTCGTTGTCAGCCGGAAAAGCGGTCAGGCAAGGCGAGCAGGATGGGGCCTCTGAGACGGAAGAGAGAAAAGAATAACAGTCACTGCTAGGTCCACGACGAAGAGATAACGATAGAATGTACACGAGAAGCATGGCAAGAGGTGGGACCTGATGCAGCAGCCATTTCCTCTTGAAGTTCCTCGCACTAGCGAAAGAAATGAACCGGACGGGGGGCGGGAAAGCGTGATTCGACTGCGTCTCTCGAGTCCTCCTTCGACCACTGAGGTAAGAAACATCAAACGAGGATACCGCCGCTTGAGAAGGATGCGCTGGACGGTAGACGGAGGGATGACAAGGGAATGATGAAGTGCGAGGATAAGACTGAGCGGCGCAAGACGAGGAACAGCACCTATGATGCTCACTGTGAAGGTGGAAAGGATGCAGTCCGGACACATGAGGAGAACATGGACGGTTCCCGCAACAGACGGAGAAGTGAGAGGGAGAAAGGAAGGGAACGAAAGAGCAATTTGCCTCACAGCGAGGCTTGCGGGGGCAAGTCGAGGAAAAAGCAGGAAGAGAACAATGATCAGCGTCCGAGGTGGAAACGGCGTAAGACACGGCTGAGCTACGCTCAGAGAAGAAGCCGCCGTGAATGGGAAGAACGCGTGGGAAGCGCGGGTTACGTTTCCGTTTTCTGCGATGGCGGGAAGAAGCCAAAGTGCAACAGGCCGTCCCACTTGAAGAGACTGAGGGGCCTGCTTGCCTCCTCCGATACGGTGACGAGCCCCTCATATCCTTAGGACCCGCAAAGGGGAGAAAGCGACAAGGGCGGCAACAAGGTCGGGACAGAATTCCGAAGAGAGAATGGCTCGTCGGACGAGTGAGACCACGGTCTCCGGCAAAGAGTAGAAAAAAAAGAGAGATTTGGCAGTATATCTTCGCGACGGGTGTATTGGGGGTCACTGTCCTTCCGCCGCGTACGCAGCAGTGCGTTCCTCTCCGACACGCGAACAGAGAGCCCAACACGCATGAGAAGCGAGTACACCAGTTCTGCGACAGCCCAACTTCGATGTGTTGACAGCCAAACACCCGGTCTGCCGCTGAAGAACGCCACCCTGGTCCCGCACTTTGGACCTGAGAGGAAACCCGTGTATGATATCAGCGGCGGTCTGAATGCCTGAAAAACACTGCGGAAGCGCGACAACGCACTAAGATCGACGCGTCAACGATGGGAATACGTTAGTGGTGACGTGCTGCGTACCTGGGCAATCACCGCCAGACAAAAGGAGCGCGCTGCTCCCGGAAGGCGGTGCCTCGGAAAGGCACATCGAATATGAAAGGGCTATCGTACAAGGGCGAGAGCGATTCTGAGGAGACTAGACTGCGGAGGACAACGCTCATCTGGTTCGTGTGTTAGCATGCATTGGAAACAAACAGCAAGCGCTGTCTCCCGGGAACATGTCGGCCCGCGCTAAATATCACAACGAAATATGTTTGTCGAGAACTTCAGAGCCGTGTCACGTTCCAAGAGAAAAAAACACCTCCGAAAGGAGAAATTCTGAAGAAAGACTTCACTCAGAGTGCAGCGCGCTGCACTTCTTTCATACCGACAGGGATGCTTGGCGTAACAGCAGAGCCACGCTTCAGCCTGAGAAGCTGGTGTTTCACCTAGAAGCCGTTGTATCACCTTTCAGCTGCTCATGAAAGATTATCAGGGGCAGGCACTACTACGCGACGAGAACGGGTCAACCCTTGCGACAGAGAAAGCAAAGTCGAGCTGCTTGACGGCTGCAGTCCTAACTAGCAAGACATCTGAAGAAAGCTCCGGCTCGGAACTTCCGCTTGCCCCGAAATGAGGTGCTGCCTGCTTTTCTAGTCTAGCGAGTCTAGCAAACAAAACTGTAGCTTATATCAGGTGTTATCGCTAGAGAGAGGTTTCCCTCTATGGTAATTCGCAGGGCAACCCGGTGTCGCTGCTTTACTCAGCGCCCTCACGCCAGCGATCTTGATGTGTGCGCGGCGGTCAGTTGCGGTGTGCCGCATTCAGGGTATGAAATCAGTAGCCTTGCCGGTGAGAACCGAAGAAGCCTAAGCCACAGCTGACAACAGGCAGGCGCACAACAGTTCCACCGGCTCGCTTATCAGAAAAGGTCCTGGTCCTCGCCCCTGTCTGCGATCCTCGGGCACGAGCGTCATTAGAAGACCTAAAGGTACAGAGCCACAGCTTCTGTCAAAATGCGTCCAGGATGATAATCCGACCTGAGATGCGCACAAGGGAGGCCCACTCCCAGAATTTTTAACGCTCGAGGGGACAGCGTCCAAGAGAACGAATGTCTACCCGAGCAGCCAGCCCTCCGCTTAAGACATTAGCGTACGTGATTTGAAGAACCGACTTACACGGAGTGAGAACAGAGTACAGGCAGAGACGGCGGCAGTGGCCAGCGCCGCACAGTTGGGGGGAAGAGGCGCGCGTTGACCAATTGGGGGCCGATGTGCTGCCCGCTTAAGAGGAGCGACTGCCGGGGTGGTGATTATTGTCCTACGATGCCACACGATCCCGGGTTTCTCTAAGTAAGACGTGCGAGGAGTGCTTCGGACTGGAGCGAACTGGTTTACACTATAGATATACTTTTGTAGTACATGCCAGGGGCATGAACCGTGTCGTAAAAAGACGGACGCCGCCACACGCGACACCAAAAGCGCCCCGCGGCTTCGCCTGGCAGGGCTGCATTTAGATATGGGTTTCTCGTGCTCCTATGGTTGTGTCCGCTAGAACCGGCCCCGGTGGCCGTTTACATCCTCAGCTTTTCTCGAAGGCAACTGTTAAAGAGGTTTTCGTTTAGGGAAGAAGGCCGTTCAGCAGACGACACCAATGCCATGATGGCATCAGTTCATGTCTTGAGATTCCGCAGCGCAGTCTTGAATGGAGCCGGCCCTGTCTCGGCTCGTCGCCAGGCCGGCCCGCCGGAAGATATTCGCCTTGGTTCTTTCATGGCTCGCCCGGCAGCTACCGCTGAGGATCGCAAGCACCTAGTTGAGGCTGCCGCCACACTGAACAGCTGCTAACACTCCGCTGCTGGTAGGCTACACTGGGGGATCACGACAACGAGCCAGAGCTGCTAAAGCTGAGATGTTGCGGTCCTCAAGATCTTGTTCACTCGCAATATAAGTATTGCTCCATGGTACGCTGCGGGTGTGTAGAC
>NW_027155273.1:204-588 GCF_002600585.1 Cystoisospora suis | reverse complement strand
GTCTACACACCCGCAGCGTACCACGTTCTCACATAACCCGTGAAGGCCTCAAGCCATCGTGCTCTCTTATTATCTTCGCAGCTGTTAGGTATGATCCAGCGAGCGAGACGAAAGCGGCAAATCTCGAGCTTCAGTCGGCCTACACCGGTGCAGTGGCTGCTAGGCCGCCAGTCCCTAGTCTGGAAGAATGGTGAGCCTTTCGTAGTGCGGACCGAGGTATGGGCTTCTCCGCTGCAACCTCTGACCTGCGGAAGAGCATCTGACCAGTCCGTTCTTGGGCTGGACTAGCTCGCGAGTCACACGCGTTGGCAACGCCTCAAGTCTTCCCGTAAACTGGAAGAAACACCCCCATGTGCGTGTTCCAATGAAAGGGATGAGGTTCTG
>NW_027155273.1:0-177 GCF_002600585.1 Cystoisospora suis | reverse complement strand
CCGAGCTTGCCACTCTTTTGCGTGAGGACTGCTCGGCGGCCAACGGCAACAGGGAAACCCAACAGGAATCTACCCCTTCGTAGGACAACCCAAGCAACAGACCACCAGGAGTTGACGTCTTTGGAACCTAAGGGGAAGCCCTGAGGCCGGCTGACTGTTTCTGAAACAGCGTGTTGT
>NW_027155272.1:23284-23469 GCF_002600585.1 Cystoisospora suis | reverse complement strand
CATACATACAAGGCGACAGGAGAACACATCGCCACATTTCTATCTAGACATGTGTATATGCAGCGAGAGAGACATAGACAGGGAGAAGGGAGATATACAGATCTCTCTTTCTCTTCCTCGCAATATAGACGTGTGCCACGATGATGGAATAAAGAAACCCGTCATGAAGAAACAGAAGACCTCCC
>NW_027155272.1:23115-23273 GCF_002600585.1 Cystoisospora suis | reverse complement strand
CTGAGAGTGCAAGAAGGGTCACTAAGTAGAAAGACAAAGAAGAGATTCGAGAGAAACAAGAAAGAGAGAAAGAGGGGCAACACAAAACTCGACGTAAAGAGCTCCTGCCCTTCTCGTGGTTTGAAGAAAGAAGAAAGGCAGAAGAGAGATGGAGACAC
>NW_027155272.1:15081-22990 GCF_002600585.1 Cystoisospora suis | reverse complement strand
CCCCGCCAATTCAAGATAGAAGAGAAAGAAGGAGAAGAAGACGCAAAACTCACCCTGGAAGAAGAAAAGAGAAAGAATCGCAAACTTGTGTATCCGTTTCCGTCTGTTAACTTGAGGAGAGAGAAGGGAGAGAAGAAGAGAGATGGAGACAATGAAGAAGAAGGAAAAAAGCTGACAGAGGGAAGCCGCGGAAGAGAGGGAGCAATAGGGAAAAGTCTACTTGGGAAAGACTGGAAGATAGAGAGAAGGAAGAAAGAGCCGGGAGAAAGACAGAGGAAAAGAGCTTCAGTGGCATACTATATTATGAAAAAGAGGGGAAAAGTACAGATAGGACAAAAGACAGAGAAGAGACTGTGAAAGAACTTCGAGCTAGGCGTAAAATACGAGTGAAGGGGAAGAATGAAAGAGAGGGAGAGGAAAGAACAGTAGGACAGCAGAGAAGAAAAGAAAAGCACCTTCTGAAGTGTCAACGGAGAAGGCAGAAAGAGGAAAGAAAGAGGAAGAAGAAAGGGGATAAATGAAAGGAAGAGGAAGACTTTAATTCTCAGTTCATGTCCGCTTTGTTTCTCTCTGCAAGTCACTTTCTCGCTTGACTCACACCCCAAGCAGCTTCTCCTTCACAGCAGAAGATTCCAAAGAAACGGCAGAGAAGAAAAGAGGGACAGAAGACATCTTCTCTCATAGGGGGAGGCACGAACACAAGGGGAGTGTTGAAGCGATTAGGACAAGAGAGAAGGAATTAGATATCGTAGTAGAAGCGGAAGAATCCGAAGAAGAAAAGGAAGAATCCAATGCCAAGAAGAAAGAGAAAGAAAACGAGAGACTTGACTGCATGCCGTCGCCGACTTTGCCCTGGGGCTGAGAATAGAAGCAGCCGCGTTACAACTTTAATAAGCATCGAGACAAGCAAGACCTTCTCTCTTTACTTTCACGAAGAAAGGAGGAGAAGACGACACACCAGATTACCAGGGCTGAAATAAAGACTGGATCGGCTTTATGTTGAAATAGGGCTGCGTAAGATAAAAGGGAATCCCGAGGGACGAGATAGACAAAAGACAACGTCTCTTACTTTTCTTGTTTTGCGCTGACTGTCTTAGTGAAGTTGCTATTGTCATTGCGGCGACTTTTTCTCTTCTCATTCGACTCTTTTCCAAAGCGACCTAGGAGTGTGGTAATTCGGCATGACCACCTTCCTACGTTTCGACTGCCGGTGTGCAGCAAAGACAGTCCTCGATGTACAGACACCTCATCGATTGCCAAGGCACGCGTATCTTGTACTAACGTTCGATCAACGCTCCAGTAGATGCACATCGCGTTAACTTTCCAGGTGTACGTACACTGTGTGAACTCCTCAGGTGTATGTACACCGCATCAACTCCTCAGGTGTATGTACACCTTCTTGGTGCTCCGAGTGTGTGTACACCAGGTTGGCGCTTTGGACTTCCGCACACCTCCCTGATGCAGTATGGAGGCGTACGCAGGGACGCACCGATAGAGGTTTCTCTTAATCTTCGTGCTTTTCTCTGGGACTTGTCAACCTACTACATACACTACTAGCTGTCCTATCAATTCCTCTTTTTAGACAGAACCTTTGAATCAAGCCCCGTTCCTCTTCTCAAACCAATCCCGGCCTTTTCAGTCCTCTGCGCGGGCGTTGAGTTGTCCCGCCTTCCACAGACGTCCTTAGTACCGTCATCTAGGTCTCTGTACAAAGTCAAATCTTCTTTGTATATGTATGTGTATTCCCTGTCCGAATGCAAGTACCTACGTATATATATATATAGGTACATAGATAGATAGATATCGCATCCGACATCCAAGCTGGCTTTGAAGGAGTGAACTGGGGAGAGGTGTATATGTATGTGTGAGTTCACTCCTGTATAGTCAGACGAGCCCGTTGAGAAGAATCTTTTCTTGTTGTCTGAGTAAGATCGATGGAGGAAGATACAAGGAAACGAAGGCGGAGGTGGCTCGCCACCCTCGCCTCTGTGTCGGAAAGCGCTACAGATTCTTCTCTTGTTCCATCTTCTTCATTTCTTTCATCTTCTCCGCATATTCTCTCCATGTCTACCACGCGTCCTTCCCGCTTCTTCACCTCAACGTCCTTACTACGCCTCACCACTTCCTACAGTTCTTCTTCTTCACTTCCCTCCACGTCTCGTCATTCTCAGTTACCTCGTTCATCCATATCGAGCCCTCCAACCCCTTCTACTCTTAGACCTGCTGCGCCTTCTTCTTCCTCTTTATACTCCTCAGATGAGAATTATCTAGCTCGTAGATCGGTTCGCTCCTCTTTCCTCTTCTCCTCGTTTTCGCCTAGCAGGACGGATCGAGGTGCAGGTCTTCAAGACGGTGGCACTTGTTTATGGTGGAGGAGGAGAAGAAGAAGAAGAAAGAAAGAAGATCTTAGACCGTCAAGTTGCTCGTGCAGTGGAGCTCAATCTTCACGTCGTCTTCTTCTTCTTTTCTTGTCTATCGTTCTCTTGTTCTCCTTCTATTTACACCCTGTCTCAGCTGCGCCGCGGACATCCCCAGTGGCCTCTGCAGCATTACCATTCTCTTCTTCTTCTTCTTCTCTTCTATCGAGTGATGCTAGTCATAGGAAGAGTCCATGTGCTTTATCTCCGTCATTCTTGCCTCAGCAGGGGACCTCTGTCTCCTTCATTCCTTCTTCCTCCTCTTTCTCTCGCTGTAGCTCTTCTTTCTCTTCTTCTCTCTACCCTTCCTTTCTCCGTGCTTTTCCGACGTCTCCCTCTTCTTTCTCTCCACTCTGCCGACGTTCTTCTCCTTCGTCCTTCTCCTCTTCTCCTTCATCTTCTCCTCTCTATTCTCTTCATTTCTACTCCTCTTTCCCATCCTCTTCATCTTCTTCCTTCTCTCCTTCTTCTTTCTTTTCAAATAGGGTCCATCTTTCTCGCACTTCTTCTTCCTTCTTTCCTTCCTTCCAAGCAAAGAGACTTCTCCCCCATACTACGACGAGTAGTAGTCATCGCAGCACACCTCAAGTGAGTAGTGTATCTTCTTCTACATCTTTGTTTCAGAGTCTTTCTTTTCCTCTTTCTTTCTTCTCTTCTTTTCTCAAACGATCTTCCCCCGGAGAAAAGGAGACCAAGGAGAAGCGGAAGAAGATGCTTTCCGCGTTAACTTCCTTCTTTACTTCTCTCTGGAGCGAAAGAGAGAAAGAAGAAAGAGAGGTCTCATCTCTCAAAGAGAGTCGTATGTCTTCTCTAAAGACCTTCCTCAGTCTTTTCTTCAAGCGCCAGAAAGATTCTTTCTGTTCTCTCACTTCAACGTTCCCTTCTTTCTTGACTCCGCCTCCTTTACCTCCTTTAGTACCTTTTCTTCAAGGGTCCTTAATTGCTACGTATCTTCTGGATTCTCTCTATTACAAAGGCAGTCTATCTTCTTCTCTCAGTTTTGATATGTATCGAGAGTTAAAGCTCCTGCGAAGAAAACTCCACAAGAGACACCCAAGGTGGGGGGGTGAAGAAGAAGGAAGAGGAGGCTCTCTTCTCATAAAGGTGGAGATTTGGCTCGAGTTCTTCTTACGTAGTATGACGTCTTGCTTCGTCCATGGGAATCTTCTTCATCTTATCGTCAATCTAAAAGGAATTGCAAAGGTCTTCCCTGTCACAGAGAAACTCTTTTACCAAGCTTTCTTCGGGAGTATACCTATGCCTGCTCCTTCTGCAAACCCTAAACATTCTCGAGATTTCCTAGGTGTCCCTCTCGAGTTTAATCGCACGATTCCAGCTGTACATACACCTCATAAGAATCTCTATTCCTGTAAGACACCGCCATCTAAAGAGAGTAACAATTCTCCTGCCCCTTCTTCGACGTCTTATTTCTCTTTCCTGAATCTTCTTCAAGAGAATGGAGATCTTTCTGTAGGACATCGAGAAGAGAAAGAAAATCCTATACATCAATGGTGCGGTTGGATTTCTTCTCGAGACAGCTTGCAGGGAGGGGCAGAAAGGCGAAGCCGTCGTTGTTTTAGAGGAGGAAGCTATGGGGGCTACGGCAAACAAGGATGGCTAGCTCGATTCACCGTTCTTCTCTTGTTTCTAACGGGCAATGCATGCGGCAATATGACGTCCTTCTTCGTACGTCGATGGTGGTCGGGCGTGCAGCATTCTGTAGAGACTTTCATGCATGAGACAAAGAAAAGAAGAAAGCTCTGGGGAGGAATTGTAAGAGATGAAGAAGTGCTCCAAGATCAATTTGAAGATCTCCACTTCGACGAAGAAGAAGAAGAAAGGCCAGAAAAGAACAAGAAGAAGAAGTCGCCAGCTAGAAAGAATCTGAAGATCTGGGAGAGACAACTGAGACTCGCAAAGATGAAGAAATGGAAAGAGAAAGAACACAAAAGATCGACAACTTCCTTCGGAAATAAGATTTATGATCTAGAAGAAGAAGAGGAAGAAGATGAGGATGATGATGATGGAGATAAGAAAGATGAAATAGACCCATCCACTTGGTGTGTACGTACACTTGGATGTAGTGGAGGGCTGTATTCCTTACTAGGTCTTTTAGTAGGAAGTGCTCGAGTCGATGCCTCTACAAAGCGTGACATTTTACATCAACTCGCAAGGCGTATTTTAACAGAGATCTTTGCTCCTGTCGGATCGACTGGCCTCGATGAACCGGGACATCTAGGAGGCTTTCTCTTTGGGATACTCGCCGCAAATTTACTGGCATGCTAATCACGCACAGACCTATCTATCTATCTATCTTTAATCTATCTATCTATCTTTCTCCAATCTATCTTCAACGTCTCTCTCTGTCTTTGGTCTATCTGTCAATCTTGAATCTATCCATCCATTCATCTATCAATCTTTAATCTATCTATCTACCTATCTATATCTGACAGGTACGTTGAGAAGCGGTAAGAGTGGTCAAAGAAGGTCTTTCTCAAGATGCAAGCAAGAAGATGTGACTGTGGAGGTGCTCTTCTTCTTCTTCTTCCTCTTTTTCCTTTTGCCCCTCCTACTCCTACATCAATCAGGGTGTGAATTTCCACACCTAATCTGTTAAATGAAGAGGAAGATTTCTCTCTTTCTCTTTCTCTCTTTGTAGATTATCTAAGAGATCGAGTCTGGGGATTTTACTCATTCATCTGATTCGATTGCCCATGGAAGTCTTTGTGATGCTTTACGAATCTTCTCTTCCTTTTCTGCATTTTCTTCTTATGCGGATAGCCGTCCATGTAAAGAAGGTGGTCTAGTGCACTTTCCTCGTGAGTTCTCTTGTCTCGACATCTATCGATTCGTTCATCTCGAAAGGCTCCGACAGTCGCGTTTCTCTCCCTCTCTCTCTCTCTCTTGTAAAAGCGCCTTTCAATCCTGAACAACAGAGAAAGATATCTTCGTTTCTTCCTTCTTCCCTTCTTTCTTTCTTTCTCTTTCCTTCTTTCTTGCATCTGGCTCTCTCTCTGTCTCTCTCTATATATCCATCTATATGTGCGTATGTGTAGTCTCTCTCGGTCTGGATTCTCACTGTATTGAAGGAGGGGGGGCCGTGTAGATAAGGCCCTCTCCGTATACCACTGCATTTGCATGGGTCTTCTCTCTACGTCCATACACTTCAGGATTCTATTCTGCTCGGATGGATTCTCTAGATCATACGGCTCCGTGTGAAACATACACAAGTCTATTCTACATCCATCAGCATATTTTTATGCCATCCTTCTTCCCTCTATCGACTCCCAAGAGCCAAGTGCGTGTGGCGATGACTGAAGAAAAGCCTCCGCATCGGCCTGTCTACACAGAGATTTCTTTCTGCTACCTAAAGAAGAAGAAGGATCTTCACAAAGATATAACGTATCTTTGTCAGGCGTCTCTCTCTCTCTCTTTCTCTTCTCTCTCTTTGGAGAATGGCTCGGGAAAGCCAAAGAAGAATCCATGGCTAGCTAAAGCGTTCTAAAGGCAAATACGAGAAGATTTCTGAAGGGTGTAAATGGTCGATATAGGACTTAAGAGAGACTTTTTCTTCGTGACACAACCCTCGTGCGGGGTGTATAGGGGCCGGGACCTCTTCTTTACACAGAAAGACCGATAGATTAGAGATAGATAGACAGAGGGAGGACAAGAGAGAGAGGAAGATACATGGAGAGAAAGACAAAGAGATAGAGAGAAACACAGAAAAAAGAACAGATAGAGAAATAGAAAGAGTGATTGATCTCTTGGCTGGGGAGATGTGTCTTTTTCGAGGAGATAAGAGAAGTCTTAGCTAAGACATCGATCAATTCTTTTTGACGCATGCATTCCTTACTTCACGAGGAGCCTACGAGAAAGAGTTAGCCATTCATCCATTCTTTCATTCATTTAGATCGCCTTGTCAAAAGTCAAAACAACGATGAGGTTGAATAACGTCTTCTCCTCCTTCTATCCAAGGAGACAGACTTTCTTCTCTCTCCATGAAAGAACTTCTCTTTCCTTCTTTCTTTCTTTCTATCTATCCTTTCTTTCTATGCCCGAACGAGCTAGAAGTTGACCTATCTTAGAAAACGAAGTTAAGAAAAGAATAGCTGGCTGGGATAGTTCTCTAGAGAAGTGTGAGGGTATCTTGGGGGAGAAGATCCATTCGGCAAACCCGACTCACGGCGAGCAAAAGGGAGGAGGAGTTAGATGTAGTCAAGGCCCTTCCTCGAGTTAGATGAGGGAGAAAGAAGAAAGATGAGAGAGAAAGGAAAGAGAGAGAGAAAGAAGGACAGAAAGAACGAAAGAAAGAGATAGAGAAAAAAGAAAGTTTCTCAAAGATCGTCTTGCTTATCGTAGGGGTGGTGTGTAGGAGGAGCATCGAGAGATAGATGAGGTCAGTGCATGCAGTGTGAATGAAATCGATGCTATGACACATGCTTCTCTCTGTCTATCTCTCTCTAGCCCGTTCTTTGTATGTAGATCCATATGTTGTATCTCTCCTTCGAACTCTCTATCTGTCTCTCTATCTATCTATCTTTCTAGCTCTCTCCCATCTATCTTTCTATCTCTCTCCTATCTATTTCTCTATCTTTCTATGTCTGTATCTCGCTTTGCTTCCTTCCTTCTTCTTTCACTCTTTCTCTTCATGTCCGTGGTAGTCTTTTATCTCCCACGAAGGATGCTTGCTATCTTAGACAAGGTAGAGAAATTTCTTCTTTAGAAGAAACTTGGCTGAATTCTCCTGGATCTCCCGACTGAAGGGAAGAAAGATACTTAAGTTTAGCAAAGAGAAGCACTACACGACTCATCATTACCTTCCTCTCTCTTTCTCCCTTTCCTTATCCTTCTTTTCTTCTTCTACTCTTGTCTTCGCTATCGCTCTCCCTTTTCTCTTCTTCTTTTCTCGCCTCTTTTCTACTTGCCTAGGCGCTCTCTTTCCTCTTCTTCTCTTCCTTCTCACGAGGGAGGCTTCCCAAAGAACGAATGCACGAGGAAGAAGAAGAAGATCGCAAGGAAAGTAACCTAAGTGAAAAAAAGGAAGAGAGCAAAAAGAAGAAGAGAAGAAAGCCTACACGGGACTCCCTCGCTTGTAGATGGGAATGGATCACCTTCTTCTTCTTTCTCTTTTCTGCTGCTGTAGCTCGCTTTCTTATCTTTTTCCTGAACGAGAAAACGTGGGGGTTTCTCTCTTTCTCCAGACCTATCCCCCAGAATGAAAGGGAGAGAGAAAGAGAGAAAGAAACCTGTCTATGTTTACTTATCTTTCTTCTCTTCTTTCTCTCTATCTTCTTCTCTTGTCTTCAAGGTTATGTAAGAGGTCATACACCTGACGTACAGCCCGTCTCTCTCCGTTCTCTGCTTCTCTTTCTTCTTTGGGTCTCTTCCTACTTTTCTTTTCTCTCTCTTCCTTGTTTGGAGAGACTTGTCACTTGTCAATTCTTCTTCTCACTCATACATTTGAAGAGATACAAATAGACAGGTAGATAGAT
>NW_027155272.1:12235-15035 GCF_002600585.1 Cystoisospora suis | reverse complement strand
ACCTTCCTTCTGTCTTTCTCTCTGTATGTATAGGATGTGGGACTGATCCCCTCCTTTGCTTCGGGTGTACGTCCACCTGAAACTCTTATGAGTAGGCTCTGTCGATGACTCGTTCTTTCTTCCTCGCCATCCAAATCAAGCAAAGACCAAGAAAATGTCGGACCATCTCTCTTCTTCCTCCTCGTCTCTTCCTTCTTCTTCTTCTTTTTCTTTTGATCTTTTCAAGAAGATGAAGATTTCCACACCTGATACGTCACATGTGGGGTGGAACCGAGACTTCCCAGACGTCTACGATCCAGCTGAAGATACCTTTCTGTTTCTCCATGCTCTTCAAGAAGATTTCTCTTTCCTTCTTCGATCAAAGCCCACTCTTATTGTCGAAATAGGGTAGGCAAAGCCACACCAAGAAAGACAAAAGAAGAAGAAAAGGAAGATTCAACAAGCTGTTCATTGCACTTGGCAATTGTCACTATATGTATACACATGCCTGTATGTGTAGGTGTGTATATGTATATGTAGGACATGTAGTGAATGAGTCTTTCGGAGAAGTTAAAGATGACTAGTCCAGCAGACATTCACTCTGTCCCCTCATTCCACTTGTCCCCTTCTATCGCCGTCTTCTGTCTTTTCTTTTCTTCTACTTCCTTTAACTTCTCTAGGTCTCTCTGTCTGTCTGTCTGTCTCTCTTTCCCTCTTTCATTGGCACTAGAGACCACTCCTCTATCTTTCCGAGCCTCTCCCTTTCTTCGGTGTGTTTCTTTATCTTGTTAAAGTAACCTGCATCTTAAGGAATGCATGCACCTCTCTCATGTTTTCCTTCTCTCTGTCTTTCTCTCTTTCTTTCTCTCTTTCTTTCTTTCTTTCTCTCTTTCTTCTTCTTTATTTTCTCATGCTTACCATCTTGCTCTCTTCTTCTTCTTCGTGTTCAGGTGTGGGAGTGGCTGTATTGTCTCTTTTCTTCAGCGACTCTTCTTTCTGTATGGCGACCAGATTCCTCTCTCCCCGTCTTTATCTAGTCAGCAAGGAGAACAGAGAAGAGAATCCTTCAAAGGCAAGAAGAAAGAAGAGAAAGAAACTTTTCATGAAGAAGCTACAAAAGAAGAAAGAAAAAGAGACCCTTCATCTTCATCTTCTTCATTCTTTCTTCCTTTCTTCATGGCTATCGATTGTAACGAGCGAGCTGTCCAAGCGACCATCGAGACAGTCCGCAAACTCGATCCTCTCCATGAAGGCACCGATCGAACCCCTTCATCTTCTTCTTCTTGTCCCAAGACGAATCCAAGCGCGGAGTCTTCGTATGCGATGAGACATCTCGATGGCGAAAAGAGAGAAAGCCATGGAAAAAGTGATAGACCACCCCCACCACGAAGAAGAAGAAGAGGAAGAGTAGACGGCATCGCATCGGATCTCTTCTCGTGTTGTCGCTCAAAGATAGGCCATGCACTCGTCGAAGAAGAAAAGAAGAAAGAGCAAATCGAAGATTCCTCCCGTTTCTGTGTGAGAAAGGAAGAGAGAGAAGAAAAAGAAGAAGAAGAAGGAGATGAGCGAGGGGAGGAGCGACCATGCGAAAGAAGAAGGAGAGATAAGGGGGAGGATGAAGAGTGGAACGGGTCAAGGGTCGCTATGAGGATTGCCGATTCTCAGGATGCTTCAGGATCGCATGTCTCTTATCGGCCGCGTCTTGAGGGAGCTATCGACGTCGTGCTCTTCAACCCTGTATGGAGTGATCTACGACTACTCTTACCAGTATCACTCAGAGGAAGACTAAGGATAGCCCGAAACACATCCACTTCTCTTCTCTTTCTTCAGTCTCACGTATCATATATATATCTCTATATATCCATATGTATATATACACGTGGATGTATGAGTTTATAGCACTGTGTACGTGGCCACTTTATGCATGCATCTACCCACCTATGTCTGCGTCTCCTTCTATCTATTTATCTAGATCTGTCTGTGGCTATGTATTCTTAGATCTATGAACTAGTGAAGGGGAGGTGTCTCGATGATCGTTCAGGTGTAGACGGGGAGAATCGATGCACGGATCAAGTCAGCGGGTCATTTTATATTATTCGCATGCATGCAATGGAATTGCAGCGGCGCTACTCACTCTCGCCTTCACTCTGTATGTATCTCACTATACCCCCGTCTCCACACATGCATCAAATACAACTCTCCTTCTCTCTATCTTTTCTTCTCTATTTCTCTCTATATAGAAGTATGTATACGTAGACATCTATGTCCATGAGTTCATACGTCACGTTCCAGTGTCAGGAAGATGACTGCCTTATTGGCTAGCTAACCAGTTAGCTAGCTCCGTAGCCGGCTGTCTCCCCGATGAGAAGGGCGAATCTTGATCTTTCTCTAATCATGTTATATAATGTCTATCTTCTTCTTTCTTTTTCTATTCTCCTAGCCGTACGTGCCAGGCAATAGTTGTCATGCGAGCGAAGAGGAAAGAGAAGAAGAAGAAGAAGAAGGAAGAAGAAGAAGAAGAGAAGAAAGACCGAGGGACCCTGCCGATTGGGCTTGGTGGGGTGGAGCGGATGGACGTGAAGTTATCGATCGATTCCTCCAACAAGTCCCTGTCAGAATTCTCTCTCTTTCTCTCGTGAATCTCTCGTTGATCTATCTATCTTTGGATAAACTCCATCTATCTAGATGCACCATGTGCATGTCTTTGGTAGAGGATGCGAATCACGTAGAGCTGTGTGCGTGTCATGAGTATAGATCTATCTATCTCCAATCTATCTATCTATCTTTAATCTATCTATCTATCTATATCTATTTTTACCTA
>NW_027155272.1:11864-12062 GCF_002600585.1 Cystoisospora suis | reverse complement strand
AAGGAGAAGATCTCGAGACTGTTTCTTTAGAGTTCTTTTCTGTTTCATGCTTGCAAGTGAAGGAGATAAAATTCAAAAGTTTCTCTTCGTCTCCTTCTCCTTCTCGTGCTAATGAAATCTGTCTCGCTTTCTTTATGATAATCTCTGAGGGGTAGCTATCATTCGTAGGGTAGATTTTCTTCTTCTTCTTTCATGTCT
>NW_027155272.1:11515-11746 GCF_002600585.1 Cystoisospora suis | reverse complement strand
TCTTCTTCCTGTTACGACTGTACATGTGGATCTATATCTAGTTTATGTGCTTCATGATGTAGATCTGTATATGTAGCTACAGAGGTGTCTATAGACAGATAGGTCTGTGAAATCTATGGTAAGAGAGAAGCCACTCCCTTGTATCTGTTCATATCTCGACTGTCAGCAGACATCCACAGCCTCAAAGCTTCTTCTTTCTCTGTGTATAACCTATATCTATATCTATATATA
>NW_027155272.1:10862-11108 GCF_002600585.1 Cystoisospora suis | reverse complement strand
TATATACACGTATATATATGTATGTGCGTATACGTATATGTGTGATGGTGGTATATGGCAGCTATTGGAGAAGCGCAATAAGATTGAGGAGGCTGTTGGGTATCTGACAGATCAAGGCTTCCATGCAACAGTAAGAAGAATTCTCCTCTGTCACCATAGACAGCCATCTATCTAGTCTCGATAAACTCTTCTCTTATCCCCCAATGAAAGAACACTCTTTCCGTATATATCTATATATATACATGT
>NW_027155272.1:0-10484 GCF_002600585.1 Cystoisospora suis | reverse complement strand
TATGTATATACGTATATCTATATGTAGATGTAGGAACGTGTCGCAGAAGAAGGAAGAAGAGGAGGGGATATGAAGCATGTACACGCGTACGCATGCATGTGAAAAGAATATAAAACTACACACGGGGAAAACGGCGGACGGGCTGCTCTGCCTCCAGTCGACGTGCTTCTCCGGCTGTCCGTCTATCTTTGATCTATCTATATCTATTTATCTCCACTGTACTTTTCGTATCTACACTCCCTGGCTCTCCATGTGTTCCACTCTCTTTTACCTGTAACGAATCTAAACCCCTCTCTCTCTCTCTAAATATATATCTATATATATATACATATATAGATATACATGTATATCGGCTATCGAGCTTTATAGTGTGTATGGTTGCTGTGGATATTTTGTCAGATGATTAAGAGAAGAAAAATTCACGGGGGAGAAGATCTCTCTATATGGAGGTTTACCAGGAAAAACCCATCAGAAGAGAAAGAAGAAAAAGAGAAGGAAGAGCAAGCTCTCTCTCTTAAGCCAGGGGAGTAGTGCTACACCGACTCCCACAGACACTCAAGACCTACGAGTCATAGAGAGAGGGAGAGATAAGAAGGAGTGATACACAAAAAGAAGGAGAGAAAGGAACTCTCTTTTGAACGAGAAAGACTTCTTATGGTGACAGGTACATTTCCATTGGGCCATATATACATGTATAATAAGATATCTCTATGTATATCTATATACAAAAATGCCTGCATAGATTCGCATGCGCTGTATATAGAGAGGGAGATAGATAGTAGATCAGACAGAGGATGATTAATAGAAGAAGAGAAAGAGTGTCTTCTCTCTTCATTCTTCCTCTCTTCTTTATCCTCCACCTTAAAAGCCTTCTTACCTCTCTCTCTCTCTATACGACGTCGGAGGTAGAGAGTTTGATCTCTATCTATCTATAGATAAATGGAGAGAGAGAGAGAGAGAGAGAAGTGTGTGAGATTTGCAGGGGTCCTGTCAAGGGATGTTTTCTCTGTTAAACCAACCCTCCTAGAGAGAAAGACAAGCCCCTCTTTCATTCATTACTATGTACTTCATAACTTTCATCTCTTCTTTTCTTTCTTTCTTTCTCTTTTCCATTCTTCTTATTCTTCATTCCGAACAACTCCTCTTCCTTTCTCTCTCTTTCATCTCTTCTTTTCTTTCTTTCTTTCTCTTCCGTAAGAAGGACACCCTCAACCCTCCCTCTCTCTCTCTACAGTCTCAGACTCTCCTCTACGCGTCCTTTCAAGCCGATGACACAACTAACGGCCTATACCTATATATATATATATGCATATGTATATATATATATATATATATGCATATGTATATATATATATATGTAGAGAGAGAGGGAATGTTGGAGATGTTTGGGTTTGTATATTTTTGGAGGAGGTTTTTCCTAGACACTTCGGGAGGGGCATGCGACATCTCCCTCTCCCTCTCTTTCCTCTCGGCTCTTCGCTTTCTCTCTAGTGTTAAACGTATCCATATGACTAGAGAGATAGTAGATATCTATATCTATCTATATATATCTATATATACATGTAGAATGGCGATAGCATGCATGTAGAGAGAGAGAGTGAGAGGAGGGAATGATGACTGGAAGAATGAAGTGGATCCAAGTCTTATAGGATGAAGAACGACGAAGAGGAAGAAGAAGCATCTATACTCCTATCAATTCCCCTTATACAGATAGAAAACAAAGAAAGAAAGAAAGAAAGGATCCAGATTTGCATGAGACGTATCATTCTGTCTTCATCTCTCTCGCAGTGTGTATACAGATATCTATATATATTTGTATTATTCGATATACAGAACATTAGATTCTTACGTTACTTTTCGGGATAGATATATAGGAATCTTCAAAATGGACGTAGAGGAGTTGAAGAATGAGAAGACAATGCGGATCCTCGTTTGCTTTGAAACACCATATGACTTGTTCAGCCAGCAGATGGTCCTATCTATCTTTAATCTATCGATCGACCTCTCATCGATCTATCTCCTTAGCTCTCTGTTGTCTCGGGCGTTGTATACCTTTTCTAAGCCCCGCCGCGACTCCTCCTAAGTAGTAGAAGTAAGTAACACATTCATCCATCTGCCTCTCTCAAATCATCTATCTTTAATCTATCTATCTATCTTTAATATATCTATCTACCCTATCTCTAGATGCATCTCCTATCTATCTATCTATCTATGTGGGTATGACAACTTCCGTCCCACCTTCTCACTAAGGAATTCTATACATCATAGGAATGAAGAGACATGGATGCTCCTTCCCTCCCTCCCTCTTTCCCGTGAATGTAGCACATTCTTTCATGATACTAGGTGGAATACAAAGACTTACCTACTACTCTCACTATTCCTATCATCATAAAAAGTCGGTGATAGATACATAGACTATAGACTATAGATAGATAGACTAACGATACATACATCGATAGATTGAAGATAGGTAAATCATTCCTTCACTGTGTCTCGTCTCTCTTTCACTCTTAGGAGGATCGACCGCATGTAGCAACAGCCATCTCATCTTTCGTACTCTCTCTCTCTCGCTATCTCCTATACCTCTATCTATCTCTCTCTCTCTGTCTCAGTCGTTTATGATAAGACGAATCCCTTCTTCTGACCTTCCTTCTCCCTCCTGCCCTCACCATACAAGTTTCTCTATCTGTATGTGTGCTATGTCTAGACACGTGTCTACACCTTTAAGATGGAGGTCTCATCGACTATGTATGAGGGAAGGAATTACACACCTAAGAGCTATTCACGAAAAACATACACATTCATATATACATATATATATATAAGAAAAGCATATATATATATATATATGTATATACATGTATACATTCATCCATAGACACCTGTTCAAATGGCCTGTATGTCATCTTCTTTGTCAAACATCCTCGCTTGTCATGTTTCTTCCTTTCTTTCTTTCCTTCCAAAACAATAAGAGCGTTAAAAGATCAGTATCAAAGATCTAGAAGAAGAGTCCGAAAATAAAAAGGATAGATAGATATATAGATATATGTACATAGAGAGAGACACGAGAAAGAAGATGAAACGCCTGTCTCTCGTCACAACACTATCCCGTACTAAAGAAGAAGAAAAAGCATCATATATACATAAATGAATAAATAGATAGATACACACATGTATGAATAGACAGATAAATCGATTAATTGACACGCACACATACACACACATTTGATAGGCACGCCCCCCACACCTACAGACATCTACATCTATTTACATCTCTATATATATATATATACCGCTTTCCTTTCATGACTCTCAATTGTCTCTTCTTCGTCATTTTTGTATGAGGCTCCTCCATGCAGAACTTCTAGATAGAACAGAACGAAGGCAAAAGACATGATGGCTCTTCAAAATTATTTAGATGTATTCCAGTGTATATACAGCTCGACTTCTATTCTATTCTTGTAGACGACTTGAAAGCGAAAGGAGTGTCTGCCCCATGCTCGTCATCCTCCCCTCCCTCCCTCCATGACAGGGCGAGTCAAATGAATTAGAGAGAGAAGCGAAAAAACAGAGATAGAGGAGATAAGATTTCTTCTTGTCTATGCAACTGTCGAGGAAAGAGAAGGATGGATCGATATCGATACATACATACACAAATAGATAGAAGATGGATAGAAAGGAGCTCTTCTCTCGGCATCTCTTCTTCTGATGATGGTCTTCTTCACACCCTAAAAAGTCTCTCTCTTTCTCTCTCTATTAGGCTGGAGATAGTCTTGACATTTCTATCAAGGAAAATAGTCATAGAAGTCTCTCATTTGCAAGCAGGAGAGAGATTGATTGATCTTGTCTTACAGACCCAAGGTCTCTTGCGCATCCGCATCAGCACCCCTTACAGCGACACCCCCAGTAGTTTCGTCAGGAAGGGTCGCTTTTTCATCCTCACCCTCAGCAGTGGCACCCCCGGCATCTTCAGCAGGAGTTGTACCCGCAGCAGCAGCAGCAGTAGTAGTACTCGCACCGCCAGCACCTTCTTCCCCAGAGGTACTTATAGTAGTAGTCGTAGCAGCAGTAGTAGTAGAGGCATCGTCAGCACTACCACTAGCTTCTTCAGCAGGAGTAGCACTACCCGCTCCTTCTTCTTCGGCAGCAGCAGCAGGAGTAGCAGAAGCAGAAGCATCCTCACCTACACCGCCACCTGCACTACCGGCCTTTTCTTCATCCGCAGGAGTCATAGTAGTAGTAGGAGTAGCGCCCGTAGTAGGAGTAGTAGGAGAGGCATCAGCCTCATCGTTACCGCCAGCACCTTCTTCGGCAGAGGTAAGGCCACCTACCATTTCTTCACTAGGAGCAGTCGAAGGAGCCTCTTCCAGAGCAGCACCGCCAGGTAGAGCCTCTTCTGCAGGGCTAGTAGTCCCAGCATCACCCTCTGCTCCTGTCTCCTCTTCAACAGGGATAGAAGCACCAGCACCCCCTTCAAAGCCTGTTGCTACCTCTTCACCCGGAGGTATAGAAGCAGCACCCTCACCCTCACGAGGCGTCTCTTCGGGCAGAAGTTCAGGTGTCTCTACACCGGAGGGAGACACGACGGGCATCTCGCCAAAGGTTTCGGCCTCCAGAGCCGCATGAAATCCTGAGAGATTCTCCAGGGCTTCTTCAACTGGTAATTCTTTCTCATATTCTCCCGTCTCTACCGGTAACATAAGTTCAGCCGCTTCCGCACGAGCTTCGGCTTCTGCAGGTGTCTGTTGATCGAAGCGCTCTAATATACGATCGACTTCTTCTGGACCGGGAACAGCTGCGGGATCCGTCTCGGGTGTACTTACACCTGCTTCAAGAATCTTTCTGAAACGGATCAAAGACGATGCATGTAAGAAGGTACATACCCACATTTTCATGATAAGCTTTTCTCGGTCTTGCACGACACATAGAGACAATAGAGAGACAGAGAAGCTGCGAGTCTCTCTCATTAATTCGGAATGCATGCACATCAAGAAGATATAGAGATGGTCGTGGAAAAAGCAACTGCGACAGACCCAAAAAGATTTCCTTTTGCCGGTTAGGCTTCAACTTGATAGAGTAGAGGAGGACAACTAAGATAGCTATGAGTTATATATAGAAGTATCTACGACTGGTAGTAATCCTTTGAAATAGATCGAGTAAAGATAGATAGATAGATTAAAGATAGATAGATAGATTAAAGATCGACAGGTAGATTATAGATCGATAGATAGACTGAGGATAAGCAGATATATTAAAGATAGATAAATGGATTACATACATAGGTAGACTTGGAGACAGATAGGTGGATAGAATAAAGACAAAGTAAGATCGACATAATGGGGTGAAGATCCCCAGTGAGGAACTTACTTGCATGCGTAGTTAAGACTTCCGGTACAGATCGTTCCGTAAATATATCTACCCGCGTGCGTGCGAGAGTTTGGATCCGCTACATACTTAACAGAGGCTTCTGTCCCCGGAAGGCTCCGACCTTCTTCTCCCACGGTCACTGAGAAAGTTCAGACAAGAGGAGAAAGCACCTAATCTCTTTCTATACCTAGCTAGCTGGCTAACTAGCTGAGAAAGAGAATGAAGATAAAGTATGGAGGATAGAATACAATAGACCGAAGAGCTCTAGATGCAGAATCGGCCTTGTCTTGAGAAGACAAATGAACAGACTGCATGCATGATAAGACTCACAAACCTTCGCCGCACTCCCTCACTGGTAACCCCCTCACGTAGAAGTACACTGATATATATATATATATATAAACTGATATATATATATATAAACTGATATATATATACATATATATACATGTATACATACGTATACACACCAATGGAATACCCGGGTAGACGTCATATATACACGCACATGCATATACATACATACCTACAGATTGGTACATACATACATATTCAAGCATACATACATATTTCATATACATACATGGACATATTCATACATGCATACACAGCATCATTGTATGATCAGTAGAATATCATGAATGTGTCTATTATGGATGTGTATATATCACTTCTCATCGAAGGTCAGCTCCATGTATGCAATTCGAAAAGAAAGATGAGTAACGCCATATGCAACGGATACTAAGGTAGTATGGATACACCATAGGTTCATTTGAGAGAAAGGGATGTTTTCTTTGCATGCATAGAGATAGTGAGGCTGGCTCGTGAGCGAAGGAGGAGACATGAGACAAAGAAAGAAACTTACGGTTGCCGTATTCTTTGTAATCGAAGAGAGCGTCAGGGCCCGAGGCAGCAGCCCTTCTGTAGAAGTCTCCGAGCTCTTGATCTAAACACATGCGATTGAACGCTTGCCATTGGGCTTGATACATTCGACACCATGCTCGTACATTGCGAAAAGATGCGGCGCTCATTTCCACGACTTCTCCGTTCTCCAAGGGTGTGACGGGCTGTAAAGGATAGAAAGGAAAGAGACAAGAGAGAGAAGCAAGATCTTCTCCGTGGAAAATAGATGTCTTGGAGATGTATGAATGGTGCTTGTTGACGCGAGAAATCCATGGTTTTCTTACAGCTCCTATCCCTATGAGGGCCTTCATGAGTAGATGAGCTAACTAGGGTGCACTCCGTGGAACGGCTGGGAAATAGATGAAGGGACTTACTGCCCGAGTCGGAGCGTCAAGAGATTTCGCCTCATTGGAGACACGTAAGGAAAGTGCAGCGGCAAAGTTTGCGTCATAGAGACAGAAAAAGTCAGCAAGACACACGAGTACCGCTGCCAAAGAAACAGCCGCTCCTTGACGCCATGTAGCGCCACGAGACATTCTTGGAGACATTGCGGCCTCCTCGGAAAACGAAGAACGAAGAGAGGAAAAGGCCGAGACAAAAGATTTCTCCATATTCTATATGGAGTTGCAAGAGATGAATAGATGAGAAGCAACGAGGCTTCTTGTAGTCGTGGCAGAAGCGATAATGGCACCCGGGTTCTCCCCGGGGAGCGAACGGTCTTCTTCGGAAAGTTGTCGAGTTTTACAACGGAACTTTCACAAGAATATAAGATGACAATGAATTTGACAGCTCTTCGCTAGAGTTTGGGGAGCTCATGAGGAGAAGTAACAACAAAAGAAAGGGCTGGATCAGATTTTCTCTTCTCTCGAGCTGCCTCGACGGCAAGAGGGAGTGGAAAGTCAAGAAACGGGTTGTTTACTTCTCCCGCTGTCTGCTTAGTAGAACCTCGACAGCGATGGATGCAAAAATAAAAAGACGATTTTACGCTGCATAGAGATGAGTAAAGACACCGATGATTTCCGCCTTTCGCATCTTTTCGCCTCTCCTCGGTGAAGACCTCGTCCGAACCAGGCGAGCACCTCTGGCTTGTCTATCGGGGGGATTCCCAGCCAGCCCTGCTAGTCGTTTCTCCGGCAGCCCGTCAGGAAGGGCGGGCAGCGTTCTGCTAGAGAGGCTCGAACGAGGAAAGAAGCAGTCGCTCCGGGAAGGTCTATGTAGATGAAACCATCTCGGGAGATCTTTGATAGCAGGAGACAGTTCTTCATTTCAATAAGATGATTAACAAATGCGCTGTGGCTCAGCATATGAAAGACTCCAAGGATGTTTTCTACAGCGAGCTAGCATTTTCGAGCGACCTGACTGGAAGTCATCCGGCGTTTACGAGAGAGCTGGACCGGCCGGTGGGAGGGTTTAGGGTTCGCAAGCATTTTGCCAGTCCCACGAGAGAGAAGAACAGAACACTCACGGTAAAAGAATTGTACGTGCTTGTCTATTGCTTCTAAGAGTGACCTGGGGGAAGTCTGAGCGCGTGAACACTGTGAGGGTACCGTGGTGAGCCTATTCCGGGCTCTACTTCTGTAGCTAGTGAGATTCTCGGTGTTGGAAGAGCGGGTGACTCCTAAGCCAGATACAGAATGGACAGAGAAGAGATATTGTCGGATGTACCCAAGAAGTTGTCTAGTAGGCACCTACGCACCGGGCACAAGGGCGCGAACCAGCGAGCTCACTCCCGCCCGTGCCATGAGATCAGCCCGGAGCACACGCACCTACGACTGGTATGTATGAGTGCTGTTTCTTATTACCTCTTAGAACCATAGTAGATTCTCGTCAGCGTCTTCGTTTCCGCCGCCAACGCGTCGCTGCTTGCAGCCTGTAAGGTTTCCGGGAAGCCTTCACGCTGGAGAGCTTTACTCGTGCTCTGATTGCCTTCGTCTTGAAGGCTAGGATGTCGGATGACGGAGCAGGTAGTGAAGTGTAGGCTCACTGGCTTCCCGGGACGTAATCCTCCTCTACATCTGCATCTGGGTGCGACACATAGAGTCGTATCTCCGCAGTGAAAACCTGAAGGGGTGCGCCTGAAGAGCAAGTTCTTTTGTAGAGCTGCACAGCTCAATCTTGGGGAATATGAACATCTGCAGTCGACGTGTGTACGTATGAAGATGACAGATGTCTCATATGGCCAAAAACACGATGGTAGACAACTGGTAGTTAGCCCGGCGGGTGAAATTGGCTAACAGCCCCCAGCGACGCTAGTAGGCTAGTCCTCAGTAGGGCGCAAACAAGTGAGCCGTCGCTGATTTCCCCAGTCAGACAGTTTTCAATCACACAGTTTTTTTCCCCGACATAGTGTTTCGCTGGAAATGCTTTCCTCGTTTTCCCGGATTCCTCCCTACACAGCGCCTGAGTAAAAGTTTCCAGGTTTTCCTTTCTCGATCAGTTTCTGGGGGGTCTACTGGCGCCCGGCGGAGTCTGTAGAGTCTTTCGTTCGCCTTCACGATGGAAGTTCGCATCTTTTCTCTTTTTGTAGTCGTTTTAGGTGCAGGGATCTCCGCTCACGCACTACCCACAAGGCTGCGATCGCGACAGACTGCTCATTTGTTGGACGTCGCGCCACATGCGGCCGTCAATGTAGTGAAGAAAATGAATGAGCTCGGGCGAATCAGAGGGCAATTGGAGACGTTCCTTATGCCAGTGGAGGCAAGCGCCGCGACTCGGCAGACAACTGAAGTTCCTGGAGACAAAGAGCACCTCAAGCAGGAAGTTAATGAACTCAGTAAGCGTGTTGAAGAAGCCAAGGCCAGTCTCCGTAAAGACTTGTCAGGTCTCGAGGACTTGTTACGGAGATTGAAAGAGAGCCAAAAGGAAGGGACAGCTGAGGCCGAAGGCAGGGGCCACGAACTACAATTGACGATTTGGAAGGTTGATGCAGCCATTGATCAAGTCAGAGAAGTTTTAACGCAGGATGATGTACAGTATAAGAAGGAGCTAGGCAACTAAGCCTTCCTCCTCAACACCACCGGCGGAGAGATGCGGGGGGACCGGTTTGGCCACGAGTTCTTTTCGGATTCTCTTTTCATCTCAGTGCAGTCACGTTCTCCATTCCCTCGTGGCAGTCTGTGCAGGCGCTGAGACCACATGTGTTCTAAAGGTGGCTATAGTGTATGCGCTGAGAGTGCGTAGACTGAAAGACCCTGCAAATCTCTGCCCCGCGTTTTCAGATTCTTTTGCTGCCCGCGAGCCGCGGGCTCGAACGATGGTGTTTTGCGTGACAACAGTCACTTATTTCGTTGTATCAGCAGCCTGTGATCTGAGAGGCTGCCCTGCAGATCTCAGGAACAACTGAGACGTGTCATTTCGTTGAGTTTTCTGTCCCGTCTCCGGAAAGACGGTGTAAAGAAACTATTTCTTTTTCTATGGACGGTGCGTGCAGGTTACGATAGTCCGTTCGTTGTATTCTGACACTGATCATGACGTTTTTGTCTTAGTTGAAGCTGTAGCGGGCAGCATTTATCTTGAGCTTGATTTTCTGCGGCGTCTTTGCTGTCAAAGTACGAAAGTGTATTCTACGTGCCGGCGTATCCCGCAAGATGAGTAGCTGCAGAGAAATGCTGCCGTTTTTAGCATGACTCTCTGTTACCAGATTCACTTTCGGCGCGCACAACTGTTACGACGGAGGCGCAGCTAGGCGTTAGGATGAAAGATCTTGCACACGGTTCTTTCCAGTCTACAGCAAGCAAAGTGAATAGGGTATGCTTTCCCAAGAAAAGGACAGGAACGGGATACATACCTCTCAGGGGACTTTTCACGATAGTCACCAGCCGGCAAGGTGCAAGGAAGTGGGAACGATGTAACACATCTCTGGATATCCAGTCCAGTGCTCTGCGTTGGGCATTGAAACTAACCCACTNNAACACACTTCCCTTCTCGCCGTTCTTGAATCCTTAACCCTGAGAAACGCTGAAGCCAACGGACGTTTCTAAAGCATGGCAGATCTTTTCTATTAAATCCATGCAAGGCGTTCCCGAACAGAACACCCCTGCGTTGAAGAGGTGATATCAAGGATGGCTAACTGGATGAGAAGTAGGGTCGGGCTTCGAGGCGGAACGACGATTCTGGTTCCGCAGACGGTGCGCACTTAACTAAATGGGCTTACGCGGTTTCCTTCCTCAAAGAAAGTCGTTTTTAGCTGAAAAAGAGAGGTCACGTAGACAAAC
>NW_027155271.1:2607-9723 GCF_002600585.1 Cystoisospora suis | reverse complement strand
GTCGATCAATAGTCTATCATTCTATCTGTCTATCGAGAGTTTATGTGCCTGTCTGTCTTTACGCTCTATATGTAGCTCTTCACTTCTTCTAAGAAGAAAACGTGTAAGTGTCATAGGCGTTGCGTCTCTCTTTAATGAGATATATTTTGTCTATGTATATATATATATGTATGTGTATCTATGTATATCTATTTGTATGTGTCTATGTGTACGTATGTATGTGTATATATAGAGTTATCTTCTTTTTCTTTCTTTTGATCTTTTTGGTTCGATGGGGTTTTTATCTTTTTATTCTTCGGTGGAGCCCTTGTGTGAGTGTGCGAATGTCTTTTCATCGCCTTCTTTCAACCCAAGTCGATACTTTTTCTTCTACGGAAAGAAGAGAAAGGAAGAAGAAAAGGAGGGGTGGAAGAAGAAGAATACACTTCTTCCATCCTAGTCGTTTTGTTTATCGTGAAAATGTCCTTTTTCTTCTCCTCCAGCCCGCGCCTTTGTCGGGTGTACATACACCGGAGGAGGACATACTCTCCATCTCCTCTAGCGTGCGTCGTTTTCATCGCACCCATTCATTCGCTCATGTCTCAATCACGTGTCCGATCTTCTTCTTCTTCTTCGTTTTCTCCCCTACCTTTTCTCCCTCTTTTTCAAATGTTACATATATATGTCTACGTATACATAGTATAGGCGTCTTCGAACTTGTCACCACGTGCATGTATGGATATACATGCACGTGGTGACAAGTCAAAACTGGTGAATAGGTAAGTAGGAAGTAGAAGAAGTAACCTTGCCTCAGCTTGTGAGCTGTGAGAAACGATTTCTCTATTCTCTCTATCCATCTCTCTCTATCTCTCTCTCTGTCTCTCTTTTTTGAAGGGAGACGAGACGAGGGGAGGCGGAGTTATGGACAATCGTTGGTAGTCGGGTGATATAAAGAAGAGAAAAAAGAGAACCCTCCTCTTCTTTCTCTCTTTCTTTGTGTCTTTCTTTCTTTCTTTCTGTTGAGTCGATGAATGGACTTACGACGGATGAATGAGTTAGAAGAAAGAAAGAAAAAGAGAAAATTTAGCGGCGTTTTGCGCCCTCCGTTGTGTGGATCTCAACAGCTTGAACCCCTCCCCTTCTTCTCAAGAAAATTTCCAAGCGAATGAGATAGATCGTGAAAGTGTATAAATGATACCTTCATAGAACCAAAGTTAGGACAATCGTTGTGATCGAGGGCTGGCGTCTTTCTTGTCTTCTCCGGATTATAGACGGAGAGAGAGGAGAAAGAGAAGAGGGCCGTGGCGTAATGAACACGATAAGGTAGAGGGGTGGAGCTTCTATTCTTCTTGTTAGGAATGTGTTTCATGTTTGATATGTGATAAGAGAAAGAAGAAGACTTCTAAGAGAAAGAGATCTAAAGATTTCTTTCTTTTTCAGGTGCTTCTCTGTGTTTTGAGGTGTATAGACACCCCAGCTTTTTCCTCGTCTCTTGTTCACTTTCTCTTGGAGAACAAGATTTGTTTCGTTCTTCTCAAAATCGAGAAGATGAAGAAGAAGACAAATCCTATGAAGAAATGCAGGAAGGAAAGAAAGAAAGAGAGAGGTGAATAGCTGATCCATAGATAGACAGATAGATGAAAGATAGATAGATGGACAGATAGAGATTTGGTCTCTTCTTCGTGTTTTGTGTAAGTGAATGGAAATCTTTTGAAAAGAACAAGCGAGGAAGGATAAGACAAGAGAGAAAGAGGTCAAGAGCGAGAAAGACAAAGAGTTGATGGATCGATCGATGCTTCTCGTCATGCTTACGACATATGCGTGTGTATGTGTGAAGGGAGACATGTTGGATAGCGTCTTTATCATCCGTATGACTCTCCATGACAATAGTAGCACGAACAAGAATTAGAGTGATCTTCTTCTTCTCCCCCTTTTCTTCGTCTAGATCCTTAGCTTTTCTCATTGTAGTTCCTATTCCTTCCCACACATGCTGTTCTGTCGAAGTTGAAGAAGAAGAAGAACTCTACTCATTTCTCTCTCTTTTTCTTCCTTGTCTTCGGCATGTATGAAGACGTCTATACGTTTGTATGAAGATGTGTGAGTGTGTATATGCATAAATATGTAGACCGAGTTGTCTATAGATTGATCTATCTATCTTTCTTTAATCTATCTATCTTAAATCTATCTATTTAAATAAAGCAATCAGCGGCGGGTGAGTTCGTGAAGGGATTTTCTTTTCTTTCTTTTCTTTCTTTCTTTCTCTTCTTTTCTTCACTCTTGTTTTGATCGGTCATTGGGGTTGAAAGAAAGGAAAAAAGAAAAGAAAACTTTCTTTCTTTCTTTCTTTCTATCAGAAGATACCTATCATCTTACCTCTCTTTCTTTCTCACTCTTTCTCTTTCTTTTTTCCACGGCTGAATTTGTTTTGTGTGGTCTTCTTTTAGTCATTCACACAATAGAAAGAGAGAGAGAAAGAGACAGAAAAGAATGAAGAAGATGTCTTGAGGATTGAGTGCGTGTGCTGCTATTTCTCTCTCACATTCTTCGTGCTGTGCATGAGAAGAGCACAGAGTGACTACGGCCAAGATTTCGATCAGACCGACCTTCTTCTTTCTCTTTTTCTTTCTTTTTCTTTTCTTTCGCCCTCGAGTGCTGGAACGCGTGCATGCCTGAATGGTAAACTACTAGCGAATCGATTGTGGATGAATGGATTAATTAAAGCTGTAGATGAATCGATGCATGCATGAAGGAAAGAAAGAGGAATGGCGTGTAAAAATGGATCGATGGCTACTCTGTACACCTTGTCTATATGGACCGATACAGTCAGGAGGTAGATTACTACAAGGAGAAATCTTCTATAGCTAACCTTCTTCCTGAGTCTCGTTCCAGTGAAGAAAGAAAGATCAATAGAAGAAACAATACGAGTAGGATAAAGATATATATATATATATACCTAAGCAAGCACGAAACGCAGCTCTCAAGCGGTGGGACGCACTCCTCGCACGCAAGGAAGATAGATAGGCATGTTGTCTCTTCAAGGACGTGTCTATCTGTCTTTATATGTATATGCATCTCTGAGAGAGGATACGTGATAGACAAGCAATCTACCATCCACATCCACCCTGAATGATTAAAGGAGAGACAGAGAGAGAGAGGTATCAGGGTTCTGGATAGATGTTGATCTCTCTATCTTCTCCTTCTTTAAGATCTTCAAAGCCTAGTAATGAAGAGAGAAAGAAGTGAGTGAAGAGAATAGCCTAATTAAGAAGAACAAGAATAGACTACAAATGGATAGCTAGCTAGAGAGGGAGACTTTCGCTGTGTATTCCCTTGTGCTTGCTTCTTCACTTGATATGAACTGTTGAAAAGTACAAAAAGACCTAGGAAACGAAGAAGAAGAAACGAGAAGTCCGAGGGGTTTCTTCTCTTCTCTTTCTTCAGAAGAAAAAGAAAGGACTCAATTCATCGCCATAGGAAGAAAGGAAGATGGCTTGGAGTTAAGGAGGAAGAAAAAGAAGAAAAGAAGAACTTAAAGAGTCAACCGAAAGGCTGCTCCATTGCTAAGTCATCCTACATGGTCTCGCTCTATCTATCTATTTCTCTCTCTCTCTCGATCTTCGGTGTGTGTCTCTCTGCCTAGTCTATCGACGAGAGTGTGTCGGTCTCTTTCTTACAGCAGCACCGGCATGAGTTCTCTTCTTTCTTCTTTTTTGTCTCCAAGGAGACGGGGAACGAGCGAAAACGAAACTTCTTCTTCTTCTTCTCTCTTCGCCTTTCTCTTTGGTGCATGGCTGAACGAATCCCTACCTGACTGATATATGGAGTGACCAGTTAGCTAAAGAGACAGAGAGACAGACAGAGGGAGAGAGAAGCAAGCGGGAGAGCAAGGGACTTCCTAGCTTGACCCTCGTATTCACATGGGTCATCATACTCAGAACTATCAAGAAAAGGAGTAGTACCTGTAGTGTATGAGCGGAATATACCTCTATGCCTATATATATATATATATATATATGTACGTACATGCAGAAATATGTACGGGTGTGTATGAAGACACGTGCATGCATGTGTATGACTGTATGTAAGTATGCATTTGTAAATGTACGGGTATGTGTGTATGTATAAATGTGTATCTATCTATCTTTGATGTATCTATCTTTGACCTATCTACCTATCTATCGTTGATCTATCTATCTTTGATCTATCTATCTTTGATCTATCTATCTATCTATCTTTGATCTATCTATCTATCTATCTTTGATCTATCTATCTATCTTTAATCTTTGACTACTTTATCTACGGATGGATTTGCGAGGTGAGGCTCCTAATGACGATGAGAGTAAAGCAAGAAAAAAGAGGAAGAGAGAGAAGAAACATTCCTCTTTCTCTTTTCCTTTCTTTCTCACTCTTTCTTAGAGAATAAGGAACTTCGTCGTCTTCTTCTTGACGACTTAGCATGACCGTGCGCAACTAACTACAAGAGGGTGGGCTATGCACTACCAGAATTTCAGTCCTCGTAATCCTAAGCATAGAAGTAATAGCCGCTTCCTCCTCCTTCTCTTCCTCGTCCTCCTTGTCGTTTCTATTCACTGACGTCTCGTCCCCCATCAATTCCTCTGTTTCTTTCTTTGCTACTTCTCCTCCCTCTACGTCTCTCCTCCTAAAGTACCTTTCTTTCTTTCTTTCTTTGAGTTCGTTCGTTTGTGTAGGAAAAGAAACGAATCTTTAACGAGGTGATAGATAGATAGATGGATAGATAGAAACAATCTGAAAATGATGAAGAAGAGTTTCGTTCTTATATAAATCTCCTAACACGTACAAGAAGAAGAACGACAGGGAGAAGAAGAAGAATAGTCAAAATGCCACTACTTGCACGGATACTCAAACAATGTCCGTAACGACCTTTTTCTCTTTCTCTCTTCTTCTTCTATTTCAACTCATTCATTCACACATACATACATACGCGGAGAAAGAGAGACACAAGTATTTATTTTGATTGCATGCATGCATGCATGCAAAGATGAGAAGAAATTTTAGATCAATAAGAGACAAACCGGAGAATTCCAAGAAGGATAGGCTAGTTATCTCGAAGCATCGATTAATTAATTAACTAACGAAAGAATGAATGATAGAGAAGATTTCCTAGACTTTCTCAGCATTTCTAGGAATAGACTTAAACGCACAAGACACCCCTCTCATACTTACAACAATGAGAAAAAGAGTCAGAGACGAGACACACACCTATCCACCTATCTATCTGTCTTTCTTCTTGTCTCTCTCTCTCTTCTTTCTGTCCGTCCCTCTGCCCACACAGACATGTAGATCGAGACAGAAAGTTCTATCTCTTCCCGTCTCTATCTCTCTCTACATTTCCCTGTATTTTCGTATGTATATGTGCCTATATTTGTGTAAATCTCTATCATTGTACATGACAAGCGAGGAAGATGAGTGAGAACGCAGATGATAGAAATAGATAGATAGAGAGATTAAGGATAGATAGATAGATAGATAGACAGCGTGGTAGCTAGCTAGATAGCTCGCCCTCCCTCTTGCTCTCTCTTTCTGTCTTTTTGGCCTCTCTCTCTTCTTCAGTGATAAGCTCTTTCTTTCTCTCTTTCGTAGTGTAGTAATCCTAGTCCTTCTCGGTTTGTCTTTAGAGAGTCTTTCTATGGAGAATTCCTGCTCCATATTCTTCATACTCCTAAGAAACAAGAAGAAGAGGAGGAGAACGAAACAAGAAAGAAAAGGTTTGGACATAACAGGACCTACTCATAATACATAGACACACACATAGACATAGACATATGATTGATAGACATACACATAGGCATACATATACATATGATTTATAGATATGAATATATTAGTATCTATGTGAATGCATATAGTAGTAGTAGTAGTACTCGTGTGTACACTACAGACTCCATAGAAATCTTCATACATACATACATACTTACATACACCCATCATCTCCATCGATCTTCATAGATCTGGATGTCTCTACATATATATCCTTGGATGCATGCACGTCTGTATGTGTAGGTAGATGTGAAGATAGATAGAGAGGAGGTGTGTATGTCGTGTACGGCGCGTACCTGTTTGGAGACCCACATCTTCTTGAAGGTGGCGAGAGAGGCGAGAATCGAACCTCCAATCCACGTAGAGAATTTACGCTCCGGAGGTGCTGAAATACGAATCTACACAAAGACGAAGACAAAGAAAAGAAGAAAGAGGAGAGAAACATGAAGGGAAGTGGATAAGAAACGAGGACATACGAGAGACACAAAACAAGACGATAAAATGACGATGACAAAGAGAAAGAAGAAAAGAGGTGTCTCATGAAAAGAACCGAAGGAGGAGGAGGAAGGGGGGACAGACTTGGCTCTTGATTCTCTCCTATCTATCTCTCTTCAATCTATCTATCCATACGTCTCTCCATCATTCTAGTATGAAAGAAAAGACATAAACACAAGCAAAGAAAGAAAGAAAGAGAATGAATGAATGGAGGTCGCCGAGTCCTAGTGTCGATGTGGAGTATTCTTTTCACCTCTCACCCTCCAGTAGTCCGAGGAAAGAAGAAGAAGAATACAAAGACTACTACTATGACTATGACTACTTGCATTTGGGCCCTAACAGTAGTAGTACTAGTAGTAGTCGCTTCAAAAAAGGCCAAGCAGTCTTCAAAACATGCTAAGTCTCCTCTCTCTCAGAATCCTCTCTTCAAGTGTATGAATCTGTAGTACCACTAAATACATATATATATATATATAATTATGTATATATGAGGATGTATAGTATACGAATATGTGCCTGTATGAGTATGCACGACAGATATCTTACACTGAGAAGAAAAGCTGAAATTGGTCATCTATGGATATATTGAAGAGAGAAAGAGAAATAGAAAAGAGAAAACGAACCCACCACTCCATCCCTCTCTTTCTTCTTCAGTCTGTTTTGATATCTTTAGCATATCTCTGTCTTTCACGCTATGCAATCATGAAATTCACCCTCCCCTCCCCTCCCCTTCTCTCTCTCTCTCACACATCTTTCTTCTTCTCTTTCTTTTAAGTCACCCGTGCTTGCTTTTTCTCGAGGTTCGCAGCTAAAGAAGAAGAGAGAGAGAAGTGATAGAGAGAG
>NW_027155271.1:138-2482 GCF_002600585.1 Cystoisospora suis | reverse complement strand
TAGAGAGAGAAGTGATAGAGAGAAAGAGAGAAGAAAAGTGGGTCGCTTTTACCTTGATATCTTTCGGGGCAAGTTTTCTAACTTCGTTGAGGAGACGATCGCCGAATCCATGGAACATTGTCGACCCTCCTGCTAAGACAATCTGGGAGTAAAGAGTCCTTCGCAAATCCAAATCGCATCGACTAACAGACGTCACTAATAATTCATGCATACCTAAAGAAAGAAAGAAATAGAAAGGAACAACATAGAAAGAAAGAAAGAAGATGATAGATAGAAAGATACATTGAAGATAGATAGATTTAGAGAAACATAGATGGATAGATAGAAAGAAAGAGGACAAATAAGAATCGATTAGGAATGTGAAGAGTGGAGAAGGCTGAAGAGAGAGAGAGAAGGAAAGAAAGAAAGAGAAGAAGAAAAAGTAAGCTTGTGTGAAGAAGAGATAGACAGAGATAGAAACATAGATATATATATGAAAGGATAAGATCGACCAATGAAAATGCCAGTCTCCGGCCCGGCAAGCGCATCTGTCTTTCACGTGATCGCCATCCTCCTCCTCGTCCTCTTATTCTTTTCTATCTCCTTCCTCTTCTTGTTCTCCTTCATCCGCTTCTTTTCTTCTTCTTCTTCTATCTTCATTAGATTTCTTTTCTTACTGTTCATGTCCGTTCTTCTTCTTCACATACTCGAGCGATCTTCTACGATTAAGACGACTGCATGCAAAGCCATCCCCTTTACTTCCACACATGATGGAACACTCACTCCACACCCCTCTCTCTCTATCCCCTTCTCTTCACATCTATAGATATATATATACACATCCATATATATATATATATATAGAGAGAGAGGTACTTCTACATACGCATGCACACATCTGGCTTGATGGTATAGATAGGTATGTAAATATATAGATACTCATGTACATATAGATATGGATATGTATCTATGGATAGTTAGAAAACTGAGAGATGCACATCTCCCTGTATCTCTCTTTCTCTGCGTTTAAACTGAAGAGAGAAAAGACAGGAGGCGAGAGAGAAAGAGAGAGAATGATACACATGCCCTTGAGAGGTGTATAGATATATCGATGTGTATGGACAATGAGACATGCCATGTGTGATGTGGATTACCTGCATACTCCAGGCCTATAAGAGAGGGATGAAACAAAATCTCTGGAGCTCTGTACCTCTCTGACGCTATCTGAAAGAAAGAAAGAAAGAAAGAGGAAAACTGTCCATTCATAGAGACTTAGAGAGATAAATAAAGACAGATAGAGAGATAGATTAAAGATAGATAGATAACTACATAGATAGGCTCCTCCTTTCTGACGAATCTTCTTCGTCTCTTGTTTGGGTCTTGCCTTGCCTTTTTACATGTAAGTAGAAAGATACGTGTAGTGTAGAGTATAGAAAATACAGGAGAGAGAGAAAAAGAATTCTATGACAGTAGAATGTCCGGTGTACATACACACCATCGCCATGGTCATTCTGCACCAAGACCCAACCTTACATAAGATAGATACATCAAAAAGAAAGAAAGAGAGAGGTAGACTAAAAATAGAGAGATTAAAGATAGATAGAGATAGAGAAATAGACCAAGGACCGACAGAGATAGACGGAAGATACATACATCGATAAATAGATAGATAGGTATCCACAGAGAGATTTTGAATAGACTAAAGATAGATAGATAGCAGATGGATTAGAAATAGATAGATGTTAAGAGAGATGTAGATAGATCGGAGAAGACAGATATTTGGATAGATGGAGGGTGAGTCCAAAGGTTCGCTACTTGTATTTGAACGCCGTCAGGTAGTTGGTATGGGTAGCCTCCTCCTGTCTTATCAAAGCCCTGCGCCTCTTCTTTCTGTGGATTGAACGCGATATAGCAAGCACTCTCCTTGATGCTCTTCACTACTTCCATCTCTGCCTATCAACATCCGAAAAGAAAAGAAGAGACACAAAAGAAGAAGAAGAGGGGAAGAATGAAAGAGGGAGAGAGAAATCGGGAGAGAAGGAGAAGGATGTTGAGAGAGAAGAAATCTAGGAAAACTGAGAGGAGAGAAAGAAAGAGGGAAAGAAAGGAGGAGGCAAGGAAAGAAAGACAAGAAGAAAGAATGAAGAAGACAGAGAAAGAAAGAAAGAAAGAGAGGAGTGTATGTGAATGTGTATATGTAGCGACAGGTGATCCTACGATCGATCGGCGGCGGAACTGCTCCAGAGTGTAGCTGTTGATAGACGTCATAAGGAGGCCTCTACGAAAGAGGAAGAAAATGAAGAAAACTATACACAAGAAAAGTAGAAGAGAACAACGACTTCTCTTTCTCTCCCACTCTTTCTTT
>NW_027155271.1:0-129 GCF_002600585.1 Cystoisospora suis | reverse complement strand
TCCTCTCATCGGGGCAAATCCCCCTCCTATGTATGCATCGGTGGAGACAAAACGTCTCATGAACTCGACGTACTTTCTCCTCCTCCTTACTCCAACTCCTTCTCTTTTTCTTTCTTGCTTTCCTCTCTT
>NW_027155270.1:0-287 GCF_002600585.1 Cystoisospora suis | reverse complement strand
AACTGCTCCAACAGCATCACCTTTAGCCCTTTCCAGTCGTAGGGTCTTTCTTCCTCATTCAGGGATAGTGAATACCACTTAGTGACATTCTCATCTAGGTAAGACAGCGCTATCCTGAGCTTCCCGGCCTCCGGGACACGATTCCTGTCGAGGAATAAGTCCATTTGAGCAATCCAAGCTGTCGGTTGCTCCCCTTTAAACTCGTTGGGGCTTTTAGATAAGGCCAAGCACCGCTCTTCTATCAACGTTCTCATTAATGTTTCTATGTCTGTCTTCCCTTTTCCAGG
>NW_027155269.1:0-359 GCF_002600585.1 Cystoisospora suis | reverse complement strand
CTTTAGCCCTTTCCAATCGTAGGGTCTTTCCTCCTCGTTCAGGGATAAGGAATACCACTTAGTAACATTTTCATCTAGATACGACAGCGCTATCCTAAGTTTCCCTGCTTCAGGAACGTGATTCCTGTCAAGGAATAAGTCCATTTGTGCAATCCAGGCTGTTGGTTGTTCCCCTTTAAACTCATTGGGACCTTTAGATAAGGCCAAGCACCGTTCTTCAATCAGGGTCCTCATCAATGCCTCCATGTCTGTCTTCCCTTTCCCAGGTGCACCTTCCGAAGCTTGAGGGAGAGGTTCAGGCCTAGACAAAAACATCCCTCCACCTTCGTGGCCTCTTCCTAGGGCACTTCCGATCCTAG
>NW_027155268.1:141149-141602 GCF_002600585.1 Cystoisospora suis | reverse complement strand
GTCCGATCATCCTGATGGTACTCACCCGACTGAGACAACGACAACGACCGCAGCAACTACTACTACTGGAGGAGGAGGAGGTTGTACCTCAACTGGAGGCAATCCAGGCTTTTTTTCTAAGTTACTTACACGTAGCCGAAGTTCTTTAGTCGCGTTAGAGAATTCCCCCCTTAGTCAAGCAGCGAGTCTTTTGAGTCGATCAGGGAGCGCCCTTCTAAGTGGGACAGCAGGGACGCTAGGAGGGGGGGGAGGAAGTAGCTTGAAGATTAAGTACTTTGACTATGATTGGTCCCCATTTGTGGTCGTTCATACGAGATACAGAAGTGGATGGATAGGAGATGTCGTAGGGAAAGTTCAAACAGGTCTAGGGTCTTCTTCGATCTCCCAATCTCCACCTCCTGGGTTGAAAACAGAAGGAGGAGACGCGGGGGCGGCAGGAGGAGGAGGAGGAGG
>NW_027155268.1:133050-140850 GCF_002600585.1 Cystoisospora suis | reverse complement strand
GGAGATGGAGAGGAGGGACGGTCTGCAAGGGCTGAAGAAGGAGGTGGCGAAGAACAAACGAAACATCATCAACAGCATTATGCTCTTCAAGAAGGGGGGGTCGGTGAAGAGGCCAAGACCCCCATCCCAGATGGATCATCGAAAGGTCATCAAAAGAAAAATGCAGCAGGAGGAGAAGGAAAGAATGCAGGGAAAGATGAAAAAGGAGAAAAGAAAGGAGGCATGAGTCTACCAAGACACTTCAGAGAAAAGAGACATCTGAAGAAAATGGCGGCCGAGAAGGCGGAGAATTAGATAGGATGAGGAAAGAGAAAAGATATGGTGGGAAAGAAAGAAGGGCTCCTCTGTTTGTACGGGTTGAAGTTGGGGGGGTGCAAGAGAGAGAGAGAGAGATTATGGTATGCACGCAGTGGGAAAGAAAGGAGGGGGGTGATGGTAGTAGGAGGATGGATGGAATTGAGAGAGAGAGATGAGANNATCAGAGAAGAAAAGAAGGATGGAATTGAGAGAGAGAGATGAGAGGAATGATGAAGACACGGGAGGATATTCATCTTCTTCTTGTCAGCTAAGAAAGGTGTCCTATAGAATAGAGATTTCCTGTTTGAAGAGTAGCTTGTCAAGGAAGGAGAGAGACAAAGAGGGAGCGATGGGGGTTAGACTGGGAAAGGGATGACTACGAAGAGGTGAACTGTGAGAAGTGTGAAGACGGAGGAAGAGAGAGGAGAAGTTGAAGAATGTAAGAGAGAGGCTCTTGTGAAGAAGAAAGATCAAGAAGATGATGGGAATTGATTTACCTTGGGAGGAAGACATGTATAACACAAGCATGAAGGAAAGAGATTGACATATAGACGAATTAGGATGCCTTCTTCATCCCAAAGATGAGAAAATAGAAGGAGGAATGCCGCAGTAACACGAACTAATGATGATGATGATGGGTGGTCATGGTGGTGACGGTGGTGGTGTACGTACACCTCCCCCTGACAGACCCATAGTCATGACCTTGATGTATGGAAAGAGGTTGCAAGCTGATGTGTCTGTCCATCGCAGGAAGAGAGAAAAGAGAGAGAGATTCAATTCTATTGGAGTCGTTCTCTCACCTTCTCTCTTGATCTCTGGTTAGTCTCTTATTGATGTATGTCATATACATATATATATACATACGTGGGTACATGTATATGTATGTATATACATATGTGTATATCCGTATCTATGTATGGACATGTATACTTGTGTTCTCTTGTAAGAAGGCATGGCTGTACGAGAGATTGTTTCGAGTCATTAGAGAGGGGATCGCAGGTCTAGGATGGGAATTTGACTGGAGACTTGAAGAGACGGTGCTCTGAAGGCATGTCCTTTCGAAGTGTCACGTACATATGAGCGATGTAACGAAAGTTACTTTCCACACTCGAGTTCAACTTCTCTCTTTTCAACTACCTCTTTGTCGGGGGCGACCACGCTTCGCGCCATCGTTAGTCAGAATTGAATTTACATCCGTTCACTCGGATACACGAGTTTAAGTGAGAATACGAACTAACTTGTCTATTCCATCTACGTAGTTCATCACACACATGAAAGAACACAAAGAAGCCTAGAGAATGTCTGTCGAGTCCATTTCTGAGGTTGATCGGACGGCAGTCCTTAAGACTTTTCTTCTCTATAACTGCGGGACTTTTCCATTCAAGGGGCGCCTGAGTTGTATAGGAGCTCTCTTCAAAGTGCGCTGACGTAGTAGTACCTCCTGCTGCCACGCGGCGGTGCGTGTTGAGAGAGCAAAGTGCGCTCTCTTGGGGTCTCCGTGTAGGAACGTGGCCCTTGATTCAGCTATGCCTTTGTTTCATGTAGTGGTAACTAACACAAGTGCTTTGCTTCTTCGTTTTGACGGGAGGGGAGATTTTTTCTTTTTTCGTTTTGTTTTTCTGAAGGAAAGGGTTCCGTGTCAGTACGCGATTTACATAGGAACAGCTGGATGGTGAGTATCCCCGGGTGCATGCACTGCTCGTTGTAAGAGGCGCAGTGCTCGGCGAGGATAGACGAGCGTGTGTGGGTGCTCCTCTTGTCTGTCCTTGTTTGTATGTTGATGGATGAATAGGTGGAAAGCAAGTGTTTTCTGAGACGTTTGAGTTCTTTTGTAGAGGATCACTCCGGTGCCAAATGTTGTCGTGCCTTCTGAAGCGGCGCGTGAAGAGGTCGAGAACACTTCCGCCACATTTCGTTTCGTTCGTTTTGTTTGAAGGATTTTTAAGCGAGCTTTCTTTCTTTTCAAGAATCTTTTAAGGACAAGGATGTCGTGCTTGCGCTCTGCACAGTCCCGCCAAGATTGCGGTACGCAGGTCTCCCTCACATATCACTAGTGCAGTCTCGTTTTTCTGATCGAGAGATGCAAGGGAAGCTACCTCCAGATAGACAACCGTTGAATGGAGGCGCAATCCGAAACAGGGGTGCGGTTCACTTAACTTGCTTTGAATGGCTTAATGTGTTTCGGAGCCACGCGTATCTCGTGGCATAGCCGTACCTTGTTATGTACTCGTCTGGTACTGGCTGCAGTCGGACGACTCCGTGACACGTGTTCTCTCTATCATTTTACAGCAAAAGAAAGGAACTATCCGCTGGTAAGCCTTGTGAACCAATCAGCTACGACCCGAACACGATCAGATGCCAGTTCTGCTCAGTTCCCGCCGACAAGCCCTGCCTTCGACAAGCAAAGATCACCTAGCCATACCAGCGCTGTCTTCCCTGGAAACGGATGGGGTGGATTTCATAGAGTTGTTTATAAGCAGAAACAACGCATCGGGAAAAAAAGAAAACAAGTGTCTGCCTTCGCCCGCAGGCATCTCGGGCAGGTTAGAGTTGCAGAAGGACAGTGTTGGAGGGTGCCGTCCGACACTTCTCTGGGTCGGCAGTTCTTGGTTGAGACTCAGCAGAAACGGACTAGTGGGCTCTGCTACTTACACTTTTGTTTCTAGTAACACTGGTGGCTGCAAGAAGATACACAGCCAATACCAGGAGAGCGCTTGATACTGAACCAGGCCAGAACGGAGGAGGAACCACAGCTGTTCGTCGGACAGGATGCTAGCTCGGCTTGTTACCGACCCTGCGTGCACGAAATCTGAAGCCTCGTGGCCAAGCGACCTGCAGTTGCCATGCTGACCAAGAGAGTAGGCCCACAACTGAGACGCTCAGGTGACGGATCTAGATGGGGTATTTACTTGATGGCGATGTACCAACGTCGGGTATCTTCGATTTGCCGGCCTACAAGTACTGCCCACTGAGGTTGGGCAAAGCAAGCAATCCCCTGTAGTCGTCAGCAAAGTCAGGAGCCTGCCTGCGTGATGCGAGTGTGGTGGTTACAGTCGGGAACCAACGAACTCCTCTAGTGTCGATCCTGTCTTGGACTAGAGTTGGCCAGCTCTGCTTTGTTTTCGTCAGTGGCAGAAATGGCTCTTGAAGAGACGAAAGGCCACAAATCTGCATAAGGAGCTCAAGCTTTGTTAGTCCCTGCAACCCCATAGATTGACCTGAGTGACAAATAGCTGCTACCTGCAGCCTTCAGTTCGGTCAAGCGTCCACGGAGTTGCCATGTCGTAGATGCCGGTCCCATATTAGCGGCCCCATTTCCCACACGTGTCGATGCTCCTGGCTGATGAGTAGGGCGAGGCGGCTTCACTAGCTCATGGGAATAACTAGTCGCCCTGCAGACTCTCCATTCATCGAAAGAAAGTTAACAGATCAGCGCTACCATCCCACAAGAAAAGTAGAGCGAGCTCCTGTGCACGAGCGAAGGCGGCTAGAGTGGTATTCAGGTCTTAGATCGAAAACCGAAGCCCCATGACGCCGGAGAGTTCTGCTGCCTCCTTTCCGGAAGAGCACCCTGCAGAAACCCGCTGTCAGTAAGATGCAGGAAGACCTCAGCCCTGCTGCAGCTGAGTGCGAGAGTAGGCCGGAAGCAGCGGCAGCCGAAGAAACCGGTGAGCTAGCGCCTGTGATCGGCGACGCTCCCAATTCAAAGCGCGATGGAGACGGACCGACAGTACAGCCGCCGGATGCAGGGCCGGATCTCCACGACTCAGGCCTGCAAAGTTCCCAAACGAACGCTGATGAGAGGTTCGTCAACGAAAGATCTGAGGAAAGAGAGGGAACGGTCTCTTTTCCAGAAGTCGAAAAAGATCATCCATACCTCAAGCCGTCCCCTAAGAGAGCCTCAGTAGCGTACTCAGTTTGTTCTGTGCAGTAACTCCTTGGAATCGTATGCAAATCCTGCTCCGGAAAATGTCGACGACCACCTCCACTCAGGAAGGTTCGTACACCATGTCAGTCCCAGGGAACTAGGCTGGGTAGAACTAATATGCACCAGCATTTCTGAAATATTTGTTCCGTCCAGCAACTCAGCTACACACAGACGCCGGCGAGCCGACTGTGCTGCGTTTGATACCTAGTGGAGTACCCCTGGATAATATGGCTGGGCCAGGGCCTCGCTCAGGTCCGCTCTCCCCGTTCAGAGGAGAAGGCGTGGTAGTGGGTTGCACGCAACTCCGCTTTCCGTACGTGCACCTCAGAAAGTCACACTCCATAAGATGCGCAAGAGCATCGGGGCAGCCGAGCGCCGAGGTTGCTTCATGCGGACTCCTCCTGACCTGGTTTGGCTGTCGCCATGCTCGCAGGCAGGAGCAAGCAGCTACCGGCAATCCGGCGGAATCCATAGGTGAAACAGACGGGGGCGCACAGAGTCTTCCGGGAAGAAGAGAAATAAGTGAATCCGTAAGCACAGCCTCCCCCCCGTCGATATAGATGCCGACGACAGCTCACTTTGCAGCTCGTTCTCGGCGGCAGCCGGAGATGACGTGTCATCTTCCTGCGTTCGCCGGCCCGGTTGACAAGGAGATGGCTCCTTAAAGCCTGCGCCCGGGTTCGGCAAGATGTGTACTTTGTTTTCCAGAGTGCGCTAACACTCTCCCCAAGGCGCGCGCCACGTTTCTGTGTCAAGAAGTCGCCGCACGCTTCCACCTCCAGGCAGGGCTGATCTGCCGGGGAACTCCCTCATCACTGAATGCGCTCCCTGTCTCCTCACGGACGCGGTGGCTCGTGCGGTCCGCACAGGTTACGATATTTCCTCCATCCGAAGGCAATGACAAGAGGAGATCCAATGTGCCTGTTGAAATCACACTCTCGCCTACGGCTCGGCCCTCTGAAAGAGGTGCTCGGTCCCAGCTGGTCGTCCCACTTGGGGGCGACTCGAGTAGGGACCGTAGCACTGTGGACTTTCAAGATTGCACTGCCGAGAAGAGAATGGAAGCGATCCGGCATTTGCACGGCAGCATTCTACACAGCCTGTGCCGTGTGCAGAACTCCACGGCAAAACTTATCGGGGGTGAGCGCCAGAAAGCGTCTTACAGGTAGCCTTCAACTATGATTACGACCGTCACGGGCCCATACGCCGATAATGCTGTTTGCTGGTAGACCTCCTTTCGCACTCCACAGACGCGAACACATGAGGGACTGACAGTGCCTATCGCGCCTGGACGAACTAGGGGGGGTGACCTACAATGGAGTGCCAAACCACAAGCGCTTGCTCTTAAGCGCCGACTCGCCACGAGAACCCCCGAGCTCTGTTTTCGGTCGATCATTCGCGGAGTCTCGCCGTACGCGGGAGACAACCTTTGTTCGGATTGCTGGATATTAGACGGCCTAACTCATATCGTATGATACACATTTCAATTCTCTCCCCTCGGATCACCAGCGAGTGCGTTTGCCTGTGCTTCTTTGCAGAACAGGAAGAACAGTATCGCCGACACTTTCGGATTCAGTAAGGCCAACTCATCGACCGCGTTCTGCGCTACGCCAGTGGCAGTGCTGTCACTGTTGTGGAGCTTGAAACTTTTCTGGTTCCGCGAAGCAAGACACCTTTGCATACTACCTTTGCCGAAAAAAAAAAGTGAGATCCCGCGGTCCCTCTAATTCCCGGACGGGCGTCGCGAGTTCGCAGTCAGTGGCGGAATATTCCGACCAATATGCGGGTCTCAGAAGCATACAGTTATCCAGTGGATACTTTCTGCTTCTGCTCTTGACCGAGGAGTCTTGCTCTCGGCCCCCCAGGTGTTCTGAAGGAGTGCGCAATGGCGTGCGCACTCAGGCCGTCTGGCTTTCGATTGTCTGCTTGCCTTGTTCCTCCCAGGCTTCAGGAGATCTTGGAAGAATCGGCCCGAGCGACGCAGGTTGTTAATACACCGATGGCGGGGGGCCCACCTCTTGACTTGTGACCTGTAGTTGGTAAAATACCAAACCAGCACACGCACGACAAGATGCCAGGGTGCCTTAGCAAAGTGAAAAGTCCAGGCGCGCGATGTAGTATTCTACATCGCGCGCCTGGACTTTCACGTCACGGTGCTGCAGAGCCGATGCTGCGCCAGCGACAGGCGGGTGGGAGCAACGTGCAGGTTCCGGGGAGCAACAGGCTGTCCAGAAAGTACTGTTGTCTGATCTTCCTCGTACCGAGCTGCACGCACTCCAGAGAAAGCAGGTTGAATGGCGTGTCCCCACTCCAAAAGTCGCCTTCCTTCGAATACAAACAGCGTCCACGGCTTCTATCGTAGTGTCAAACTGGACAGTCTCCCCCAGTGCTGCGGAAAGACTATAACGTGTAAAGGCCATGTCTAGGGCCTGAAGCCTCCTGCAGGCTCTTCCCTTGGCCCTCCCTACGTGTATCCCCTTCACTCGAGCCTCAGGTTAGAAACCTATCTTTGTGACTGCATGCTCGCGTGATTTTTGCGCTGCTTGCCGATGGCTTCAGCAGCAAAAACCTCCAATCGAGATCAGCACGCTCCACCAGATACTGCTGAGAGAAGTTAAGACTGCGCAGGAACTGGCGCAGGACACAGACGACCTCAACCGTACGCTGGTATGTTTTTTGTACCTTAAGGGTGATAGCTGTCAACCTCAAAGGCATGACCGTGGAGTTGTCATCCGACGACGTTCTTTGCACTCTTTTCACCGAGCACGCAGCTTATCTACTTTCCGTGCCGACTGCGTGTGTAAGACTCGGATCCTCCTTACTTCAGATAACTTTTGAAAGTGAGTGTGTAATTCTCTGTCGCTCTCACTAATCCCATGCAGCAAAAAGAAAACAAGCAACTGAAGATAGAACTGGACTGCGAGAAGGAGCACGCTGCTGCTCTCGCCCGCGACCTCGTCGTTACAAAAAAGAAGCTCCGACAAGAAAAGGAACGGGGTCAGCTGGAGAAGACAAGAGCTGTTCCTTAGCATTTCTTCCAGGATTCGTTGCACACTGTGCGCGGTCCCCCGCAGGGATCACTTTTCAGTAACAGACGGAAATCACAGGGGTATTCCACGTCGTACCGTCTCTGGTGGTCCTTACTAGGGAACACACACTTGCCTCAAGAAGCCGTCATCTGGTGCGAGAAAGGCAGCCACCTGGCTGACCTGCGGGAGATTGCAGGTCCCTCCGAATAGTGGTCGGGGGTCTGCTTGGTGCTGCTTCTGACAGTATTTTCACTGGAGAAGGACCTGGGAATGAACGAGCCCGAGTCATCTCGATGTAAGACAAGCTAACGCGGCCTTTCAACAAACCGACTGTGCATGGGCTCTCTCCCTGCTGCCATCTCCCCCAATAGTTGGAAACGCCCCCCAATGAAAGAATGCCAGCACATCGGGACGCAGTCTGTTTCAAGGTTTTTGTATCTCCTGTCGGCTGGCATTGATGAGACAGAGGCTTTGGTGCCCAGTTTCTCCCAACGCGTGTTTCTAAGCGACGCGGCTGCAGTCGCCGTCGTGGTTCCGGAGAGCGGA
>NW_027155268.1:124181-132859 GCF_002600585.1 Cystoisospora suis | reverse complement strand
GCCGCACAGTCGAGACACAGCTCCCTTCTGCAACGCGTCGTGACAGATTGCGGGTCAGCGACCTCCAACAGAACAAGCTCTTCGGTAGGAGCTGAGCCGCAGGCTCGCAATGCTTAGGGGGTCAGAGAAAATCTCGGCAGTCCAAGAGGGTGTCAGAGAGTGTTGTATGTAGTGGAATTGACATGACACACTGTAAGGAAACAAAAGAGATAAGATCCCCTCCCCCTGCTCGACACATTGAGTGGAATTTGTCGCCCCTCCTGAAAACTTGTGACTACGGAGCCTCCAAACTAATAAGGCCCTTCTCACGTAACGTTAACACGGTTTTATCAGTTCGATCAAGAAGTCGGTGTGCCTTGTCAGACTCAACCACCATGCCATCACCGCTTACACGGGAAGTAAGCAAGGGACCTTCTTTGCGGACCATGTATGGCAGTAGAGTTTTTAGGCCTCGAGGCCACAGTACTTGTATCTAATGTTCTTCCTTCACTGTGGCTGCCACGCACAGAACGGGAAATGCGGCTGCGAGAGGAAAACCAGAGACTTCACCGGACAATCGAGGCTCAGAAGAAAGAACTGCACCAACTGCGGGACAACCAGAGCAAGTTTCTTTCTATGAGAAACGACCTTGTGAACTTCCTGCAGGAGGCGTGAGTGGCCGGCAAGAAAGACTGCGAAGCAACAGCATAGCTGCACAAACAGGATCGGCCTGCAAGAAGCCAAGAAGATCGCACCGACAGATCCGGTGCGTCTCTTTACTTTTTTTTCTTGCATTTCAGCATCAACGACATCAGCGCGAAGATTGTGGGGAGGAGCAGGATGTCGGTAAGGGAACGGCATACCGGAGCAGTCAGCCCGAGTCCGGAAGGTGCCATCCAGGCACATCAAGCACGCTTGCTCTCGCCTCGCAGATGGAAGACACAGTGCTAACACGCACGTTCTCTACGCAGCGGCAACTTTCACAGTCAGTACCCATACGAGATACCCACGGCGTACCTAAGTCTCCGCCAAGTGCTGCACTAACCCTTCGGTATGTGAAGGCGAGCTGGTACGGGGTTAGTGTTTCTTTTGTCGGGAGGGTGTAGCGTTTGACCGCCAGCGCCAGGCCTGGCGGACAACCTTGGAACTGTCCCAGTGTTGTTGTTGTTGTTGTCGTTCAGTCTTTCCACACTCCCTTTGCAGCTACGCGCCTCGTTCCTGGCCTGATAGCACCGACCAGCACAAACGCCTAGGCAAGGCAGCACACCGCTTTTTTTTGCACTGCACGCAACAGAATACGACACTCAGGCCAACACTCGTAGGCGGGTCGCGGTAGAGCACGCGGTCACGTCACAGTTCGCGTTTATGGCATGTTCTGCGTGAGAAAACGAAGCTTCCTGCACGGAATATCTGGGCCCCTCGCAACTGCTGTACTCGGCTTGGGATGCCAAGTAGAGGCACACTCTGTCGGGGAAAGCTACGATTCTGCGACGGAACGCTGCCTACAGGCCACTTCCCTTCGGCGCTTCCGAGACTCCCAGCTGGGGATGGATCGCATTACAGAGCTAACAACGGCCGACAGGGAGGCAGCTCTGAACCAACTGCTGTCCCAGCAGCGGTAGGACTTCTAACTAGAAACTGAAAACCTTTTTTTCAAACTCCGGTGACTGCCCTGCTGCAGCGTCCGCGACACCGACGCGGAAGAGCCTTCTGTCGGGGCCAGGGAAGAGAAAGCAGTCTCTGTCTTGTCTAACAATCAATCCGGAAATTCTGTGGCTGTGTTGCAGCGTTGTTCGTCTTCTTCACGAGATTATTTCAGCAAGCGGCGCTTCGGCTGCCGAGCTCGACCTGTCGTGGATCGAGCAGCCTTCGAATCCGGAAAGTTTCAAACCAGGCATCCCTGAACGGCCAGCGTGAATGCCCAGAAGGCCATGTTCTCCGAGAGTGACAGCGCCCAGCCTTGACTGGCTGTGGCCCCCACGGGTTTGTACGGAACCTTCCTGTACTCGACCTCCATCTCTCTCTCCGGGAGTGGTGGTACCCTGTCAACATGACCCGAGCATCGGAACGCTCTTGTGGCCGCAACCAGACTACTAGCATTCGGCCCCGACGTCTGTTAGTCCCCACAATGGGGTCGTTGCTCGGAAGTGTTCTGCCTTTCCTTACTCAGAGCTTCCCAAACCAACCTGACAAATGCAGACGAGAGGCAGAGACCCTGAAGGCTTGTGGTCTCTGAAGTGTCCCAGCTGTCTGAGCGGCCTTACTTTCCTGAGATGTGGGTGCACTGAAGCACTGCTTACACTATTACGCTCTCCCGTGTCACTGCGAAGTCTCCGTCACGGCCGTGATCGTCCGTGTCTCCTGTTGGCTACTGAAAACTAAAGACCTGGTTCCCACGCGGCCAAGCTTCAGCTCAATCGGACTCTTTCGGGGCTGGCTAGTTGCTGGGACGGAACGACCGGACCGGGCGAGACGAAAGTGTCGCATGGTCTGGCATCCCTTTCTAAAGAGCTCATGGCCTGAGAGCATAGTCTGATGAACAGCTCCTTCCTCCCCTTCCGGTACATATAGAAAAAAGAGCGTTCCGTATGAGCAGAGGCGTGTACGAACAATCTGCCATTGAGCTCTTCTTGACATTAGACAAAGCGCTAGTGAAACCGACCACCTGAGCTGGCAACATACCCTTCCGCAACCGCCAAGCATCATATAACACCCATATGCCATGGGTGTCCTGGGAGCTATCTGACAGCGAGACGCAGCAGATGAGTGGCAGTTGTGCGTAAGGTAGCTCCCCTTGAGTGCCCTAAACTGAGTAGCTTTACCGGGCATAGCTTTCAGACAGCTATGCAGGGTGTTCAGAATGAGCCACAGCGGGCATTGACTACAGTTGAAAGTGGTGTAAAAGAGTTACCAAGACTTCGTCGCCACTGCCGGATGCACGGGCCAGGACATTCTGGAGGTTCCCCGTCGGGGAACGCGAAATGCTGGCTCCGTCGTGATGAATGCTCGCGGACAAGTATCGAGCGGATGACGGCTGATATGGAATTTTGATCGGCTGGAGGCCTGAGACGCCTGCGATTTTCTACGCTGCCGTGTGATCACTCCGTCACAGCTGTCGGTCGTTCAAGGGTGAGATTCCTTGCGGCGTCGTGTGCCGGCTCTTTCGGCCTGGGGGAGTTAGAAAACTAACACCGAAGGGCAACGTAGATCACTGAGTGATAGACTTCAGTTTCCAGTCCGTACAATGCTGCGCGATCATATAACCATGCTGCCTTATGGGCTCATACACAAGCCGTGAAAACCGCTAACACAACGAACGTGAACTCAACAAAGGGCGCAGGGCCCTGTTCTGATCTTGATCCTTGTGGGCCTACCTCTGAGTGAAGTTCCCTGCTACCTGAGTGCCAGCCGGTGCACACCATACGAGTGTCGTCGCCCGGCGGCCCGCAACAAGCAGATTCTCGAGAACAATCCACCGCCCTCCCCCCCGCTCGTCACGTTCCTCCTCGGCGGACGAGAAAAGCAGGTCATCACGGTCAGTCGATTCTGCAACCTCATAGGATCCCTCGAGGAGCCCCGCCCCTGTCTGGAATAGTTCCGGAACTGACGATGACAACAACCGTTGCTGAGTGGCTTGTGCCAGGGCATTTGCCGTCGCGGCTGCTACTACATTGCTGAACTGAGGCTTCAAGTGTCTCGCTAGCATGAGGGAAATGTGGGGGTAACGTTTTTCCCCGAAGGGCAAAACCGGCCTACAATGTTTTGCATCCCCTGTAGGCGCCTGGCCTTCCGACTTGAACTGGCCACTGGATGGGAGCCGTTCTCCCTGATACCTGTCGGCAACATGAACCCAGCTGGAGGTGCAAATGCTTACGGGTTCCCCTCCTCGGGGGGCCATGCTTCCCTGCTGAGCTAGGTCACGCCGGTGGCTCGCCGTGTTAACCTGCTGCCACCTTCCATCACTGAGGCTGAGTGAAGTCGGTGACCCGTTGCTGTCCCCCCTGGAGGCTCGACCTGCTGGAGGGAAAGAATGACTCTGGCCTATACCGGTAGAGTCGGCCGACAGGGGAGGACTGACTCCACCGACTGGCGAGAAAGATTCTAACTGAGGCTCGCTGCGGGTTCTTGTACAACTTCCAGAGCGGCTTTTGAAGCTGTCAGACTCATTGGGTAACAACAAAAGCGGAGACAGTGGTCGGACTGCTGCCACGACGAGGCCCTCCCCGAAAAGTATGATGTGTGTCACTGCGAAGTTAAATGCTGTCCCTATCACGGGTTTTGAAGCAAGAAGAGCCCATAAACACTCTTTGGTGCGTACCGCATTGTCGAGCCTTTGCCCTCTTCCCTCAATCGGACGTCCTGATGCAGCTCCTCCAGTCAGCTGTTGTGCTGGGGGGTACTGCGGAGAGACCGCGTAGCTCGAGTATGCGGAAGAAGTCTGGCACTGGGCACGTAGGACTCTTTTTTGAAGCGCCGCTTCGGTTTCAGCTATCTGATGACGAGTTGTAGCTATTGCCCCGCCTCCCAGAAAATAGGTTGTCACGTGCAGCCCGTTGACTCGCCGGAGTCCAGGTACCATCTGTGAGAACCGGGCAGCAACAGACTGTAGCATCTTCGATCTTGAATGGCATACAATATCGTCCAGAGCGGAGGACACGAGGGAAAAGAGCAGATTCCCATGCTGCTGCACATCGACACCATAGTAGATCGGAAGCATCAGCTGGACCACAGTGGACTCTTCTCGAGAGTCTCCTGTCCAGTTTTCAAGAGCCTCAGATAGGTTCGGTGACGGAGGTTTGGTCTGGATCTGCTGGCCTGATGGCCGACTCGGCGCATAAAAGTATTCTGCCTGCGGCCAAGAATCTTGCCGGCGGGGATTCGACTGGTCCTGTACTAGAGCAGCACCCAAACCGTGTGACAGGGCTTCCCCCGGGAATCGATGAGTTCCCTCCAGTCCGGGGAAATGTCGGTCATCGGTCTTCTCCAAACGTGTACTTTGTCCTTTCGAGCTCACCTCACCCATATTGTGCAGTTGAACAGGTTCTTCTCCCTCAATTCGACCATTTCCCCTCGGCCTTTCAGATCCACGCCCAGGCAGCAGTCGTCGGAAAGGCTCGGCAGGACGATGATCATATGTCGTACAACTGTTGGGATGTCGCGGGTATCGTTGCTGAGTGTCCGACACGCGGCCGTTGTCACGCCCCCCTGTTAGATTTGCGCGTCCCCGTTCCCCTTGAGGAGCTTCCCACCGCGCTTGCCTGGCTCTTTCCGGAGTTCGTCGTTGACCTTGATCTAGCCTCCGTCCGTTGCGGAACTGAGGACCGTAAGGCGCCGTGACCGTCTGACTCCCGAACTGGAGAAATGTACTTCCGTACTTAGAATCCAGTCGAAGACGCTCGAAGGTCGCCTCCACCTGTTTTGCCACCTCGTTGGCGGTTTGCAGCTCAGTAGCGATCGAAAGAAGCCTGGATTTTTCCAAGGTCGAAATCATGCCTTTACCTTCGCTACTACGTGCGTGAGGCTCCCCTGACGAACTCTCCCTGTCATCTGTAACATCACGCCTCAAATCTCTTTCTGCTGAGATAGTCGCTAAAAGCCCTGCGTTGCCTCCCTCCGAAAGACTACGGGGTGCAGTTGCCACGGTATGGTATTCCCCGAGCACAGGTGATGACGAAGAAGCAGCAGGTACGATCTTCTCCCCTAAGCTTCCTGAAACTCTACCGCCGGCAAAACTAGACATCCGCCCGTCCTCATTACTGTTGGTAGTTCGAGAGCAGTCAAGCTGGCCGACTGACCGAGAAGACATGAGAGTTACCAACCGCTCGTACAGAGGAGTGTTGGACAGATTGTCATCAAATGGACGCATTCTGTGTAGAGCAGCAGCAATCAAGCTGGCGCACTCTTCCTCTACTTCAGATGAGAGATATTCTTCGCAGCGGGTTCTCAATGCCCTACTGCTGTTACTGCTGTCACTAGGACTGAGAACCTTCACGCCCTTGTCAACCGTGGTTTCTTGTTTGGTCGGTTCCTTTGGAGGCTCAAAATCCCAGCCTGCTGTTTTCCCCACCTCTTGCGTGCCCAATTTCATGACTCGTTCACAAGGCAGCCAGACAGAGTGAGCTTCGAAGACTTCATCAACCTCCCCAATGCCCCGAAGAAGATCCGCTTTCTCAAGAGACTGTCCCCTGAACAGTCTAACAAAAGACAAGAATACGTTCACTAGATTGCACGCACCCTTCTGCTGCACAGGCTGCTCCATCTGCGCATAGTCCCTCGGCATCTTTTGAGGATCGCACCCCTTCAAAGACCCGTCACTGGCCATGCCACTAGAAGTACAGAGCAGCGCAGCAGCCGTGGTGGTGCAGGTAGAATCCGTCAGCTCCCCCTTAAGAGCGACGGAAAGACTGGGCAATACAGTTTGTTCAGCTTCCCTTCTAAGCGCTTTCTTCACCGGCAACGTGGGATGGTCCGAGCGAATGAGGACGCGGCGCAGACAGTGACAGAGCGTTGTCAATGACCAAGGGAAGGGCCACTGGTATGAGAGGCCCGCTAACGGCCGTGCCGTAGAAGGACGGAAGTCAGGCGACTCCAAGGAAGAAGCTGACAAATAGCGCCCACGAACAGAGCCATCTTGGCGAGCATCCGGAGGTAAAGTCATCAAGCAGACTGCGCTCTTGACAAACAGCCTTTCTCTGTCCATCTGGTCTGTCCCCCCGGGAGGTCCTCGATTCTCGAAGCCCTCCTGTGAGCCTTCAGTTTGTAGACGGTTTGAAGCAGCGACCTGGGAAAGAACACGGTTAAGGGTAGCAACATGGCCTTGGAGGGTACCAGCTTGCCGGGGAATTGCGTCAACAGGGAAGTTCTTGTCGATGAGGACGCATATTCGCAAGGGCCTTCGTTTTCTTCTCCTTTGCATGGTACACGGTGGTTGAATGATTCTCAGCAAGTCACCAACCACAGAGTACCTATCTATCCCTTTCTCTTCTTCTGATGTAGATGGGTGTGTTCCCCTTCCTTCTGTAGACAATTCATCCATCTTCGTTGAACCAGAAGGACCCTGTCCCGCGTTGCGTTCTAGTCTGTTCGAAGGTGGTGCCGTAGTGTCAGCTTCCTCACTGTGAATTGCTGCTGTTTGGCTACCGTGTCTGCCGATGTCTACTTTCGATTTACTAGTTGCGAGTAACACTTTACTCAATCTCTCTGTCAGCTGACTGAAGAATCGATCGATGCTCGCGCTCAGTGAGGAAGCGCCTTCCCTTGCCGCGTGCCTGAATTCGTGCTGAGGAATTTCATCATCGGCATTCTTCTCACCAGTCTCTCTGTCCCTATTCATGTTGTCAGCCACTGACGTCCCGACAATCGTAGGGTTCCCCTCTGCACTGGAGAGACTTCCACCCTCCCATGTTCCTCTGAGCGTCTCTACAACGCGCCGGAAAGGGGTGTTTGCTGGTCCATTCTTTTGATAGCCCCTACGCCGCAAAGCAGCACCCGTGGCTTCATCCGAGCTAACAAGAAAGACAATATCAGCTTCACCTATGTGAGACAGGTTTTCCCTAGTTGTCGACTCTTGTGGGAGTGGAGAGCAAGCCGATGGTTGGTTCCTCTCTAAATACTTCAAGCTCTTTGCATTCGAAGACACAGTTTCTTCCGTTTGAATGAGGGGAGCCTCCTTCAATGAATTAGAAGCAGTTTGAGATAAAGTGGATGGAATTTGGCAGATCGAAGAGAAACTGCCGGCTGACATCTTTGGCTTGACTACATCATCTCCCTGGCTCTCAAGCTCTTCAGTTGAAGATCTCCCGCGAGATGATGTGCCCGAAGTAGACGTTGAACGAGGAGAAGAAGCAGCCCAGACTGTGATGGCTGAGAGATAGAACACACAGCGACGAAGAGCAGCGGGGGAAGACAGGTAGAGAGACGGAGAAAAACCCTAGAAACGTGTTCAAGACCTGCTTTATGAATGATCGTAGCTCTGATTTCACTCCTTTGAGGCAACCAGTGTACAAATCGTCGCGTTGACTGAGAGATAGATGAGAAACTGCTGACTCTCATTGCATAACGAGTTTATCAAAACTGGTCCAAAGAGAAATGAAAGATTTACTTCATAGAAACACCTGCCTTCTTATCATCGCGGCTCTGTCTCCGCTCGCGATACTCATCTCTTCTTCTTGTTCGTCGTCTGCTTTATATCAGGACACAAAAGAAACTCCGCTGACCGACAGCGAAACACCGCATGCGTGAAGAAAATTTACATACACACCTAGCGACATCGGCCTTGACGTATACTGAGCCGAGTCTATGCAGACGGATGCAATTCCATTCTGCTTGATCTTTGTGGAGGTGTTCATCCACGAATGTGATGATCTCTCACGAACAGTGAAAACCAAGAAGCACGCTCGCTTCACAGCACAACTTAAGGTGTAGGCTAATCTCGACCTCAGGAGAAACTATCTTCTGGAGAACGGCAAGCAAGCCAGGAAAAACACTCTTTCTTTGGAAATGTCTTTGGTTAAACCCCTGTGGTTTGGGTGTACTTACAGCTGAGTACCAGACAGCGTGCGGGCGTGAAGGGCAACGAACACTACGGAAGATTTTCCTTCGTACAAAAGTTCGCTCTTTGAACCATGTCTGGCGTACACCTCTCTTACTACATGGAGTTTAGGGAGAAAGTCTTCAGCTTTGTACCGTTATTTGATGAA
>NW_027155268.1:43838-124169 GCF_002600585.1 Cystoisospora suis | reverse complement strand
AAAGAAATAGGAGCTATGTACCGCACCAACCGATCGATGTGCTCAGATAGTACACAATAGGATCTCCTCTATCTAGACAACGCAAACGATGTGGAGACGGCTGCAAACTTGGAAAGCTTGTTTTCCTCTTACTCTTGCAATACAGAGGTTCAGTTTGAAGTGAGCACTACAGCGGGATATTCCCCAAAGAATCCTAGAATCCGAACTCTCAATACCTTCATCCTAACCATGGGCAGGCCCTCGAACACACCTCGCGTCATTCCCTTCTGATGGTCGTCGTTCACCTCGTACTTACCTATCTCTCCTCCTTCTGCATCTTGCTCAGCAGCCTCACCCTCACGCTCATCACTTAGCCGTCTGTCTCTCTCAGCATGCGACTGTTGAGGACGTTGTTCTCCCCCCTCCGCATCTTCATGCTGCTTCTGTTCGCCTCCCAGACAACCTTGTGTTCTTTCTTTTCGTCTCTGCATGCAATTTCGAACTGCCTTTTGAACGAAATGCATAAGGGTCGTGCTTTTGCCACAGCCTGGGAAACCAACAGGCAAGATACAAGTGATTAAAGCTAAAGGGCTATCTTCCTGTTTCACCTGTGTCCTCCTCTGTCCACCTTTTGCCTCTCCGAGTTTCTGAGAACTGCGTAGTTCACCTGCTTGGTTCTTTTGATTACCGGGCGAACCGTCACTAGGCTTTTCCCCCTGTGCTGTTGGGCTCCTCTGCTGTTGTTCCTGTCCTCCTGTCCCGGTGAAACTCGAACTTCCTTGTGTATCTGCCCCATCTTGTACAGCTGAGAAATACCATTGAGAAGGTTCTCCCTGTGTCTTCCGTGCTTCGTCTCTACCTGAAAACTGTCCATCACCTAGCGGTATAGCCGTCGTAGTAGTTGATGAGGTCGTCACTTCTGGTACAACTCCACCTCTAGCCTTAGAATCTACTCTACTACCTGGGGAATTCTCTTCTCCAGCAGGAGGGTTTGCTTGAGACAATGAATCTATCGCTCTCAAGAATTGCCTGACACCCTCATTAGCTCTTGCTAACTGCCTTAAAGAGTCGAAGCCTCCTCTTCTTTCGGTCTCCGTAACACCACTGTCTTGGGAAGAGCCTTCACGACTAGTACCGTCCTGTTCTCCGGGAGACTCAGTCTTTGTCGGTTTCTCCTCGGCCGAGAAAGTAGATAAAGGTGTCTGAGGAGGTAAAGGCAGATCGATAAAGACGAGCTTGGGAGGTGATAAGGAGGGCATTTTCCAAGACATCCCCGAGTCCATTCTTTCGCTTGCCATGTCTTGTTTTCTCCCAGTGGATCTACTGCCAGGGAACACCTCGCTTCGTCTTTCTGTTTGCTGCTGGAGCTGGTTACTTCCTGCCTTCAGGTTCGCTCTGAATTGACTTGTGCCCTGTTCTTTCCAAGATCTTGGTATAACTGCATCACATGGTAACGATTTCCAGGCATTTCTTTCTTCTGATAGCAGGGATGATGAAGACCCGTAGGAACAACAAGAGTATCGTGAGGAAGACAAACTCGGAGGAGACGTTCTTCTTTCCCTCTCTGCTATATGACATAGCATTCTTTGCCAGAAACGTATCAGCATAACAGCTGAGTTGAAAGCCCTTTCTTTGTTTCCTACACCGCTACGGGTGACCAGATCAAAGAACTGAAGAGTCGCGTCAGTGATAACAAGCTTCTTCAATTTCTCAGAGTTGAATGCACAGTCGAAAGAACCATCTCCTCCCCTATCAGGATTCTTCCTATCCCACCCACGGCTGTTCCTCTCCTCCTCTCTGTCTAACCGTCTTATCCTCTTCTTTCCATCTCTTGGAGATAGCGCTGCATGATAGTTCTTTTCTGCTTTCTCCTCTACGTCACGTGACCCTACCTCACTGTCAGGAGAGGGAGAAGATGGTGATCGATCTCTCTTGCCACGTGTGTCACCACTTGAAGAGGGGACCTTGTTGGGCTGAGGCGAGGAAGAAGGGAGGGGGCGGGAAGAGGCCTGTGGTTGGTGACCTTCACAAGAGGAAGACAAGGAGGTTGTAGAACTTCTCTTCCTTGTGTCCTGTTGTCCTCTTCTCTCATGATCTCTCACTTCTTTTTCCCCATCATCTTTCAGATCTATCAGGAAAGCACCCTTTCTCTTCTTCTCCTGCCCCCTTTGTTCTGTCTTTCCTTCACTTCTATAGCTGGACGTCTTCAAAAACAAGGAAATCGCATGACTATTATAGCTGTCGGTGGGGCACGCCCAGGGATGTCTCCTCTCCTCGGGAGGTTCTAGGTATGGTTCCTCTTCACTTCTCATTTCGCTATGAAGGAGATCATCCCTGCTCACCCCAAGAGACTCACATCTCCCTTCGTGACTCTCTGAAGCCGATGAACCTTTCTTTGTCATGGCCTGCGAAACTTCTTCACTATCCTTTTCTTCTCCTTCTTCTAAAGAGAGCAAGATCTTTTCAAAGAGGATTCGAAGGTTAGAGAGACACTCAAGGCATTCACCCCAACTCCCCAGCGCCGGCATTACTGAAGGTTCCGGTTGTGTATACCCCCATATAAGGACAAGATCGGCATGGGATGAAGATGAAGAAGAAAAGGAAGGAGTTTCATTACCATCACTGATGAGATGTGAGGGACGTACACCACAGCAACAACTTAAGCACGGGGCAGAAGCCCTGTAGGAACTGGGGAAGATTCTTCTCTTGTTCTTATCGTCTGACGATGAATTCTTCCATGGTGCTCCTTCATTCTTTCTGGGACACATAGCAATCTCTTGGCTGTGCAGTAGACTTCCTTTACTATAGGGCGAGGAAGATGAATCAAAAGAAGGCTTCCCATCTCTTCGGAGACACTGCCTCTCAACTCCTTTCTCGTTTTTCTCCTCACAAGTCGTACTAGAGAACTTACTTCTTTTCGTCTTTCCTCTTTCTCTCGGGATTACTTCATGAGATACAGGGCTATCCTTCTCCTTCTCTCCACCCGTTGTTGACATCTCTATTACACGTGCCTTGTCCTTCACCAAGGCCGTTTCGTCGCACCTTGAGGCTGCATCTTCAAGAATCAAAGTCTCTTTGTCAGACAAAGGAGATGAACCATCTTCTTTCTTTGCTTCCTCTTCTTGTTCTTCTTGTTGTTTTCCTTCCTCTCCTTCACCATCATTCTTCATCTTACTGTGCATCAGACTCGCGTCATGGCCTAGTCCTCCACCTACCGAACCTGCCTCTGATTTACCTTTCCTCTTTGCGTTCGATATGCGATCAGATCTCCGATGGTTAGCAGGAGGCATAGGTCTACATTCAGAGCAGCTCTCAGTGAGGGTATGACGAAGAACTAGGCGACATCCTCGTTCATGGCAAGCCCAGCTGAGTAGATCATACGTTTCTACGGAAAGAGTTAAAGGAGGAATGACTAGGCAGATCACAGGAACGGCTGATGACCGCCCTGTACATCCCGAGCTTTCTTTAATATCAGTCTCGCTATCAGACTTCTCACTGCGTTCTCTCAGCCTCGGCCTGAAGTGAGAGGAGGCCGAAGACTCTCCATTGTCATCCTTAGTTCTAGGAAGAGTTGCGCTCGATGAAGATAGAGAAGAGTCTTTTACAAATGCAGAACGAGGTGAAGAATCAAACGAGACGGATGTCTCCTCGTTATGATCTTCAGGAGGTACACACATGGATTCACTCTCTTCTCGTGTCGTATCTTTCTTTCTCTGGTTCCTCTTTGTCTTCTGCTCTCGAGCTTCATTTGTGTCCACACGCGAGAAATTCTTCTCTTTCTGGTGGACCTCCTCTTCGTTCTCCACCTCTCTTTCATGAAGACCTTCTTCTCTCCCAACTTCCTGACTTTCTTCTTGCCTCTCGCTACAGGAAAAGTCGTTGAGTGTCGCAACACCCGGCGCTTGATGTGAGTTTGATCCTACCCTTTGTCCCTTCCGGGGAACCTCAGTTTTGTCCTCCTCCTCCTCGGAAGAAGAAGAAACCAAAGCGGGCCGTTCCAGTGTCTGTGAGCGATGATGCCTTCTAGATCTTAAAGCTTCACAGAACGCAGTAGCTTCATCCAAGAAGTCTAAAAACTTCAGATCGACGAACGACGCAAGCTCTCCTAATGTTGATTGGAGTATCTCACCCTCTCCCCACCTATAATACTCTCTCACTGTGATATCTTCTTTGTCTTGAGATGCACGTGTATAGACACCATCCGACTGACCTCTTTCTGTCGGAGCGAGTGTCAGTACATCGGAGGTAAAACAAGCTTGAGTGGAGGTATCTGACGGCGACTGTAACAGTACAACCGCAGTGGCTAGAGCAGTGGCGTATGCAAGAGCATCATGATAAGATCCTGTCAACCGCTTTACAAGTTCATATACCACTTTGCTAGGCTCCTCACTGGGATCCGAAGACCATGAGGATGAACTGCCATCCAGCACTACGTCATCATTCCTGTGATAGGGCTTCTCTCCTCTCCCTCTCATCTGTTCTGGTGGTTTACTCTGAGGCGATTGTCCGTCGTGGCGAGAACTAGAAGACAACCGAGAGGGGACAGACTTCATGTCTCTTTGTTGACAGTCTTCATTCGTCTCATCACGATGGCTAGTGGAGGAAGATCTGATACTTTCATCCTCCCCCCCTTCAACATGGTTCTTTCCTATCATGTCCCTGCCATTTCTCCTTTTCAACAAACATTTCCTTTCGGCGGTTGGAGAAGAATCTGAGGAGGGAGGAGTTTTATCCGTCCTGTCGGTCATATCCTTCACATTTATCGCATCACGCATGCGATTCCTCGATTGATCTTGGCGGTGTTTGTCTTTTGAAGAAGGACATACACGCCCATAACACCCTACACCTGGAGATGATTGAAGTAAGCAAGAGCGGATGAGATCTAGTGCCTTATAGTACTGTGGCTGATAGGGTATGAGGCCTAAGGTTTCTTGTAGAAAACTCAGGACAGCCGAGTTGAGTCGGCATTCTTCTGCAGGCCTTGGGTTCACCTCAGACCAAGAAGAAGGAGGGACTTGATCAGAAATTCCAGGCGACCGGAGAGGGGGGAGAGCACTTGGAGTAGGAAGTGGAGAACACGGAGAAGTCGGACAGGAGAAAGAAGGAGAAGCACAGGCCGAAAACGAAGCGAACGACGGACAATTCCACCGTGAAGACTCAGAATCCTCTACTACGACGGCTAAGGCAGCCTCAACGCGCTGTGAACCTCGAGCAAGATCACTCCATGAATACCGTTTTCCTGATATGTTACGACCTTCCTGACCTCTCTTCTTCCTGTCGCCTTCAAAGCTTCTCTCCAGAATCTCTCGGACTCGTCTTTGAGCTCTGTACAAGGTCGCTTCTGTGTGACCTTCCGACAAAAGCTCAGTATGCCTACTGGATGTCCCTACACTATCATCCCGAAGAAGGTTCCGACCACTTTCATAGCTATCTGTCCTTCTCCCCCACATCTCGGGAGCTGTATAGATACTTGGGACCTTTCTCGACCCTGTGCCTGGCTCCTTCCTTCTCTCGGTTTCATTCATTGTGCTTTGCATGCACACCAACAGTTCTCTCTCTAAAAAAGCACATGTAGCTAACCCCTCTGCCCCGGTCTTTGCTTTTTCTCTTCGGCGCCGACGTCTTGATTGCTGAGCCGAAGAGAATAGAACGGAAGAACTACTATCGCTTCGATCAGGGAGACGCGCATCAAGCATTTGACTGAGAAGCGGAGCGAGAGTAAGAATCTTGAAGGAGGTAAAGAGGTGTCGAATTTTTTCTCGGATGCGTCGCCTTATAGTGTAACCAAAACACTTGACTTTAGCCAGCCCTAGCACGAGAGGGAAGGCTACACAGGAGGGCCAAGTGTCAGAGGAGCAAGCACAGAAGTCGTAAGAGGACTTAGAAGAAGAACAGCAAGAAGAAGAAAAAGCAACCGGTAATTGTGGTGGAGAGGGGAGGTAAGGAGGAGGAACGCCACAGGATGAGGAAGCGTTCCGATGAGGGATACTGAGATGGTGTGAATGACTTTCATCATGTGTATTCCTCTTCATGTCTCTTTCAGTGAGTTCTGCCTGGGTCTTCTCTCTTTTTGTCTGTTCGTTCATCTCTCCTGTCTCCTTGACATTTTCGTTTTTTATCTGGTCTACCGAAGAGACCGTAGTGCTCTTGTTACTCTTAAACCTAAACTGATCAGGAGCGGAAGTAGAAACAGGGCCACGTGAACACGAGGCACAAAGGTCAGCAGAGAAACAGGGACGAAGACAAGGCCCAGAGAAATATAATACCACCCCTTCTCCTCCTCCTCCTTTTGCTATGCCCACCGTTGTCCTCTCTTCTTCTTCTCCTCCATCTATGAGAGTAACATCTTGACAGAACACTGAGTCAACAAGATGCTGTAACTTCATGAGGAGTTCATACGCCCCGTAGGCTCTTATAGAACTATAGATACGAGCAGTTGGAAGATGAAACCGGTGCTTCAGGAGATATAACGATCTTAACGGAGGTAAACATAGACGTAGTCCATCATGAGGGACAATCGCATAGAAAATGAGGAAAGATTTCCCATCGGTTTGGCGAATGACTTGTCTAGAAGAAAAAAAGACAGAAGGAGAAGAGGACGATGAAGGCGAATGACACGCAACCCCCTCGTTCACGGTTTGAGACCAACAAGCCGACGACCTGGTCTGATGAGAAGAAGGCGGCTCTGCCGACGCGTAGATCTCCCTAGATACGAATTCATCGTAACGGACAAAATGCTGTTTCTCTGAGCATCCAACTAGTTCACCGATAAGGGTATGATTCGCTAGAAACACCTGAAGGTCTAGAACCTGGAAAACCGAGAGCAACGAAGATAACATCGTGACAAGAGACACAGACAGACAAACTATTTGATAGGGAGAGATGTATAACTTATGGCATTCGCAGATCGCCTAGAATGAAACGAAGCGATCTGTTTCTTCACAAAGAAAGAGTGAGTAAAGCTTGACATCTCTGCTGTCTGTCAGCAGGCATTGTTGTTCGCCTACATGCGTGAAAGCCAGCCCTTCATCACGAGTCTCTTCTCTCATTACAGTTGAAGATTACGGGACATTCAGGTGAAGGAAAAGATAGATCTCTCTACATTAATCGGATAGAAAGCAGTCCACGAGGGGGGGACGCATACAAAGAAGGTGCCTGAGAACAGAAAGCAGTAGGAGTGGCTTACCTTCTTCCTTCTCTGTATATTTGTACAATGAGAGAAAGAGAAGAAACGACACCTTGGCAGCCGTGTCGATGCATGCATGAGACACAAGGAGAAGCCACAAAACAGACCGAGAGACAGAGGGATACACGGAAAACAGTGCTACGGTAACACTCCTGAGATCGGGGGAGCCGACGACCAAAGAGAGCTTCGCTTCTTGCCTTTTTGAGCCTACATTCCAACACCTAACTCAAGGGAACCGCGCATCTCCGCCACACAAATAGCTGGATTCAAGATAGACAGATAGGTGAATAGAGTATGTATAGATAAACAGACTAGAGAGAAGTTGATAGATTAGAGACGGACAGATAGAACGTCTTTATCTACAAGTAGAGAACTTTTCCTGTCATTGTGGACGAACCTGAGTCTCTGAGAGATTTCTGATCAGACGCCTCCAAGCTCGTGCTACCTTCAGTGCATGCTGATATCTAGCTTCTTTCTTTTTACCACGCAAATCATCATCATCATCATCATCCGTCTGTTCTGAATCATCTTGGACTTCTTCTTCCTTCTTATCATTCATCTCCTTCGTCTTCCCTTGTCTTTCGCGAGTCTTAATCTCTTCGCCTCTTTCCTTGTTTCCGGCTCTGCCCTCTCCTTTCCTCCTGCGCCTTGCCTCATCTGAACTCTCTGCTTCGCTTTCTCGTAGACTTGATTTGTCTCTCTTGATCTTCCTCTCTTCGTCTGCAGAAGCCAAGGTACTGTTCTCTTCAAGATCAGACTCAGAGCTCTTCTTCTCTCCGGTCCTCGCCTTACTGCAGGGAAACGAAGAGTCGCCAGCAGATGCCGTGAGACGTCCAGAGGGGGACTGAAAAATACTGAACTTATCCATACACGCGTTGCCCGATTTCCCTCTCCGTCTACAGTTCTTGCCGTTCGAGGTTGAGGAGAGAACAAGACAAACATTCTTACTACATACACACCACTTCCCAAGTGTTGACGAGAAAGAAATCTGAGCGTTTTCTCCGTTTAGCTTCTCAACGGCAACGACCTCGATGCATGCCCCACAGTCACCTCGGACGTTCTCACTTGAGGGAGATGCTTGGAAAGGTAGCGAGGAAGGAAGGATAGGAAAAGATGAAACATTCACATGAGACAAAGAAGAAAGAGAACAAGTAGGCGGAGAGAAAGAAGAGGAGTCAGATACTTGTATTTCATCTTTCTCCTTTTCTATTACCGAAGGTGAATTATGATCCACCCAACTGAGATTGCTTTCTGGCTCATACGCTATCTGTCTATTCTCTTCTTTATCCACTTCTTCGTCTTTATCAGTCTCATGTCGTTGAGTCCTCCTAATGGCGTGATCATCTGTCTGTCTCAGCATCGTGTTTTCAGAGAGATTGTTCTCCTTCTTTCTTTCTTCAAGAACTTGCTCTACTGCAGGCACGGTCCCTCCTTCATTCTCCACGCTTTCCTCTACAAGCCACTTCTTCCGTTCCCCCCCCTTGCTGTGATTATGGCTCTCCATCTCCGGCTTTGTTGTCGTGTTCTCCCTCGTCATTTTCATAGCAGGAATATCTGTCCCGCCTTCGGCATATCTTGTAGAGAGATTCATACATTGATGGAGCGCCGTTACGAGCTCCAAGGCAACATGCAGTCTCAAAGCCAGGCGTCGAGATGATGAAAGGGAGACAGCGCTACTGCTCAAAACAATGGGCCGGAGAACTTCCGCTTGGAATACTGCAGCTCTTGTCAATGACAGGATATCTTCCTCTCTCGTGTATAGTGATCTCCTAGCTTCTTCTTCCATTATCTTCGCACTCTTATCCAATCTCAACTCCTTCTCGTGAACCAATGTATCTGCTTTTCGCCTCTCCTCGTTATCATCCCGTACGTCCTTCTTCACAGTCTCCGCTTCCTCCGCTATAGCTCTCTGACACTCCGTCAGCTTTCGAGCAAGGAAACCCCGATCAGCGGGTGTCTCTTTTATGGCTTCTGCTGACACCTTAAGTATATTCTCCACTGACTCTTCTGCCGAGAAAACCACCTCATTTCTTGATCCATTCTTACCTTCATAAGAAGACCGTTGAACATCTTCCTCATCCTTCACCTTCTTTATCGTCTCTTGTTCTCCCTCCCCTCTATCTTTTTTCGTCTTCTTCTTCTTCTCCTTGAGTTGTTGCGAGTCCTCGTTCTTCTTCTCATGATTAAAGACCATGTTACTTTCTTTCTTCTCGCCAGGTGCAACGTCATCACCTTGCCCCTCGTCGATCTTATTGCAGCTTTTCATAGAAACGGACATATCTTTTTCCCTGAGGTGAGCTACATGATGAAGATGAGGTCTGGAAGGAAAAAAGCGAGCAGAAAAGAATTCTCTGGTGCCTCCTTCTTCTTTCGAAAGAGTTCTTTTAGTATGAGAATGAAGACATAAAAGGACAGACGCTAAGAGAGGTAGATGAAGATCAAAGAACTTCGGCAGACCCATACGTAGAAGATGTTGGCGAGTCTCCTTTACTAAAGGTAGAATTTCTGTTGCGGCATGGTATACAGGAGTTGACAGGGATTGTTGTACATCGGAAGAAAGAGCAGAAGAAGATGTACAGGAGACTTCTAACGGAGAGCCCTCATGATAACGCGGGGGTGAAAGGAAAGAACACTCCATACACCTCGTACCAGGAACGACCGCAACACCATCCTCCTGCATCTTGACCTTGCAAAGAGATGAACTCTGTAAGGTCGCATGGTCTTCTGCCAATACGTCGAGCCTGTCTGCATGTTCTAGATCTTTGACCGGCTGTCTTTCATCGCCTCCTCCTCTATCCTGTAATCTCCGTATGGCTCCTTCTTCTTCTTTCACTCGGAAGGTATCATTGAAATCATCACGCGAAGCAAGAAAGTTATTTCGACAAGACGTCTCTTCGCTGCCTTCCACACTTCTTGAAGATGTCCTTCCCCTTCCCCGCCTTCCTCGCATGGAATCTTCATTATCTTCTTCTTTCCCTGTCTTTCTCCGTGCATCGTTCGGCCTTTCATCCTTCGTTCGCGGGTCATAGTATAGAGTCAACTCAAGAAGAGACATACCTCTACGCAAGAGAAACTGAAGAGGAGAGATAGCTGAATAAATGTCATCTTCCGTAAGTTTCTGTTTCAAAGAGATATCAACAATCTTCGTATTCCTTTTCTGTACCTTTGGTTGCCGATGTTGGTGGCAAAACGGTTCTTCTTGACTTTGACAACTCTCGGAGTGATTGAGTCCCTCCGCTTTCTCCTCCATACAAACCCCCTTTTCTCTTTCTCGGTTTTCTCCCTCCTTCTTTTCTTTCTGCTCCTTCTTCTTCATGGTCATCTCCTCTATCTTCATTGGTCTCATCTCCCTACCCAGGGAACATGCATACGAGCCATTCTCTCCTACATCAACAGGATCCACAACGCTATGACGACCCTCTTCTCCTTCTTTCTCCTTCTTCTTCTCTTCTGTCACCTCCCTGCACTTGAAGTCTTCTCTTCCTTCTCCAGCCTCCTCGGTCTGTATGGTAGAAGCGTCCGCGGTTTCATGGGGTTGGGAGACTGTATTCTTCTCTGTCTTTTCTATTTCATCTTCTCCTTCTTCAATGAACAGAGCTTTCCTTTCATTCTCTCCTTCTTGTCCTTCTGCCCTGTCCAGTATCTCTCTCTTCGGCAATCTCTCATCTCCTGAGAAAGGCCCCTGTCCTTCTTCTTCAAGAGGCTGTTCAACACGAATAAGAGAGAAACTAACAGGTGGAGGTCTTTGCATTTGTCCGAGGCTTCTTGTGTATCCCCCTTTACCTGTCCCTTCTTCTTGATTGTCATCCATTGCTTCACGAAAACATTCATAGGCTACTTCATCCTGCAAACCTTTCTCTCCCGTCAAACTCTCTGCTATAGCCTGAGCAGCTTGTCTTCTTCTCTCCTTTCTTCTCTGGCGCTTAGACATGGCAACTTCTCCCGGCTTCCTGGCATTGTCGGCTCCCTCCCCTACCGATGAAGAATCCAGGCGTCCTGCTGCTACTATGTTCTCTTTAGTAGTTTCCACAGAAGTGACGTCTTTCTCACTCGTGAGGCCTCTAGAAAACTTCTCTCTTTTCTTTCTTTCATCACAAAATACCGCGATATGGCTGTGTCCTGCTGAAAGTAATCGCTGATCAGCCTCTTCTCCTCTCGTCGTTCCTACTGTAGACAGAGAGAGAGCATCAGGCCGAGACATCTCCACCTGCCTTTCTCTCTCGAGTAAATCTGTCTTTGGCGGGAAGAAGTCCGTCTCTGTTGAGGGAAGACGAGGGGCATCACCATTCTCTCTCCAACTTCTTTCATTTTCTCTCCTTTCAACAGCTTCAGGTTCATTTGGCTGAGAAGCCGAGAGAGCTGAAGGTACCTGGCGACGACCATCAGATGTCTCGCTTACACTTGCAGGAAGTATACGAGCTCTCTTTTTCTTGCTCTCTTCATTGGTATTTTCTCGTGAAGATGCCGGCGGAGCTGCTGAATGAGAAGAGACAGTCGGCGACTGTACATGCTTACGCAGCTGCTGTAGGCCCTGCCATAGGGACCGACCGACAATAGCGGAGGGAGGAGGAAAGGGTGAGGAGAAAGAGAAAGGTGAAGACTGGTGATGATAAAAAGCGGAGAACTTTCTTGAAGAATGGCCGAGCCGAGATGAGTCCACAAAAGAATCAACCGGAAAAAGACTAGGAGTGTTCTTTTCTAGGGAAGTACAGGAGATACACTCGGGGGTAATAGGGGCGTGCCCAGGAGACGGAAGCGTCTTTGCTTTCGTCGGGTCTTGAGAATTGACAAGGAAAGGCGAGGGGACAGATAGAAAGAAGTTTGTAGACATTGAAGAAGAGGATAACTGTTTTCGGGATGAAGGACAGATATCCGAGCACCCCGTCTTATCTACTGGATTATTCTTGCCACGCAGCGAAGATACTAACAATGATGAGGCTGTACAGGAGAGAGAAGAGGATGAAGTAGAAGGAGATACGTGTACAGTCATACTGGTACAAGGAATGACGATTTCTTCCCTTCTGTCCGTTGAACAGTCTTTTGTCTTCCTCGAGTGTCGAACAGGAGACATCTCACGTTGAGCTCGATGACGTCTCTCTCTCCGTACGGCATGTATATGAGATAAGCTGTAGAAAAAAGGAGCTCCATTCAGTCGCTCTAAGAGACGCAGAAAGAGTTCTATCCTTCTACTTTCTCCAGAAGAATCATATGATCGTTCTTGGAGAGAAACTAAAGAGGAAAGCAGACCATCATTGTCGTCACCGTGACAATTCCACCTCATCTTGCTCTCCTCGAGATCCATCTTTCTGTCCACGGGCGCAGGGTAGCACGTCGACGGAAAGGAAAAGGCAGAGTATGGCAGACTATTTTCCACCTTCACGTATGTTTGATCTCTGTTGAAATTGCCCTGAAACTCCCGTCCTTCCGTGCGTTTTCGTTGGGCGACGGACCCCGTGTGCCGGCTTATGATACTCTTTCGCGAGCGTTGTCTCCGTCTCCATCGCCAGGGACGCGGAGAAGGAAACCACAGAAGGGCACCTGACCGTCAGGCGCTACCTTCTAGAGAAGATGAGGGATACGGGAAACTCTGGACCGCGTCCTGTCGTGCTATGAGAGTGAGAAATCCAGGTTTTGCTCTAAAAAGCCGTCGTCGGAGGCGTGAAACATTCACGTCCTATGTAGGGTTATGGCAACTAACAAGACCTCAATGGAGATCGAACTGTAAGACTTGAGACTGACCGGGACCGAAGGGATAGCGAAATACAACGACAGCCGGTACGGATAGCTATAGCCGATACGGATGGCCGTGTAGGCAAAGCAGCAAGAGAAGATGAAATGAGAACCTCGATATGCAAATCGGAAGGAATACGGAAGCGAGCGATTTAAGAGGAAGGTGGTAATGGTGATCGTCGCCTCGTGCGCAGGGAATTGTTATGAGTGAGAAGCAGCACTGAGCCATTGACAAGAAGGAAGAAAAATGAGGGAGAAGGGAGAACAGGTATTTGGTCGGAAATGACAAAACACGTTGAGGGATGCTTCCGCCAAAGAGCCAGGGACTCCCAGGTGGAGAAGAGCAACTAAAGGAGACCGGAAAAGTCGAGACAACAGGACAAATCAACTCTACTCAACTAAGTTTTCTATCATCGATGGGCCATTGCATGGGGGCGAGCTCACAGTAGACTCGAGACACGAGATATAAAAACGAGCTGCGCTGATTCTCCGTAGCGCGGAGAGGTTCAATGAAGAATACGCCGAACGAAAAGCAGAAAGGGAACTGAATCGTCTTGAAACAGTCTACTTAAGGCATGTGTCAAACGCTCTTCTTCTGTTCTTCTGCGTTCTTTCCCTAGTGTGCTGCTGGCTGGTCTGCATCTCTGCGCGTGTCGCCAGGGTCTGCACGCACGCATGCTCTTCGCCCTTGCGGCCAGTTCTCAAGGAGCTTAGTGGGTAACCCGAGATTGACCGGGGAGGCCACATATCTGGATGAGCGTGTGCGATTGTGTGAAAGACAGTTGATGGTTTCACACGGAACAACGCTGTTGCATTCAAACCGACTGGGACAGAATTCTCCTGAAGGGCATTGTCAGTTGGTGACATCCCGGCTACCTGAGGAACCGGTCTCCCCTGGGATCGGCGGCCTCCGGGACGGTGGCCAGTAGACCAGTCCTTGCGTTGTTACTCCAGAGAAGGCAAGTGAATTGTAGTTTAGCTGGCAACGGCTGCACACGCTGGTGGGGGGGATACGTCACATCTGATACGAAAAATCTGAAGCGCTCTTTCGTTTGGCTCGAGTTGTCATCACACCTCAAATCTTCTCCGTTCTGCAACCAGCGCCAGAAGCAGCAGTACACTCCGACGCTAAACACAAACAACACCAAGTTGCTGGTAAAGAAGCCATAGACAGGACGAGTCTGCACGTTGTGGGATAGCGTGAGAAGTCAGCCACTCAGATGACTAGATGCTCTGGACGACCAAGCAAACCCGGCACTGGTGGGTGCTTCTTAAAAGCCTATTACCGTTTTCATGTCTATGTCGAGAACACAGCAACACACAGGCCTACGAGTATGTCAGATTGTTCAAATGTGACATACCCGGCAGTTGCTAAGGGCCGGAAAGCGACGTTCCTCGAGGTTGCCGGAGACAACAGCCGCAGCTTGCAGGGCACAACACTAGACTGGGCTTTGGCCAAGGTGCACGTGTGCTATCGTGTTCGACACGAGGAGCAATCCACCCACCGAATTCAGCTCGCCCGACTGCTGCGAAGGGCCGTAGGCTGCACCTTACGGGAGCCCGTGGTACCTGGTTTTCTGTCCTATCCTTCACGGTGTAATCAACCTCGCCTCGTTGCCCGTGGATGCCGCGGGGAACTGGAGCACCCGAAGCTCTGCTGCAAATCTTGGACGCTCCTCACTCGTCCCGTTCTGTTGTTTGCTGCGCCTGGTCACTTTCCTTCTAACGCGCCAGCCTTAGATCCTCGTGCTTTTTGAGCTGGTCTTCGGCCGTTTGGCACGGTCTGTCGCTTCCTGCTTATCACCGTCCCCCCGCCGTGGTGTTCTGACCCGACTGCCGCGGAAGGTTTCTGGTCGTCTAGCCACATACCGGTAGCATCGAGGCTGTCACCAGACCGGGCGACGAAACGGTAGCCACTGTCGCTTGAAATGGTCGAATCAGTCACGCCATGGACGTAGGCGGCGGTCGCACGAGTTGCCGTCCCAGCTTGGAGAGCCGTGCCTCCGGCTCTTCAGGGGGGGGCACGCCTCTGGAACTCCTGACACAGTCACGACGACAGAGGCGCTTGGGCCTCGTTCGTTGGCGCTGTTACACAAGCAGGCCACTCGGCAACAGCCGGACGCAGTGCGACTGCCCAGAGTCTCCTCGCACGCGTCAGGACTGTAGCGCTGAATACTACATTTGTAGACACACTGTGGAATAAAACACGCATCAGGGATCTCCTTGCGTTCCAGTGCTGGTTCCGCTACCGTGACGTCTACAAGCGACAAACAACGGCACTAATCCCTACACGTCTCGTACTACTGCTTGCATTCAGCAGCCCCGGAAATCAACCCTTTTGCTCCTGTTCGAACGTGCTATCATTACGTCAACTAGTGCACTAACTGGCTGGGGACAAAGTGTTTTTCTACAGACACGCTCTGCAGATCCTTGCAGCTGCGCGATGTCTGCCTGCGACTACCGACGTAGCGCATCCTTACGGGGCGTGTACATGGAGCACACCACTGCCCGTTCGCGTGAGGGACCTCGGTCGCATGGCGTGCCAATGACGAAACACGCACAGAGTAAATCTTCACACGCCACATAAAACTGCAGGCGCTGTTTTAGCCTGCCCTCACAGTCAGCTATCGAGACAAGTGACCCTCGGGACGAACAGAAGAACATCCTCCACCCCAAACAAAGCCGTCCCCGGCGGGTGCCCTGGCCCCCCCGCTGCTACGGCGTCGAGATATTCAAAGCGGAAGTGCTCCTTCCACTTTCTTTCGTGCTTTTCATGTGGTGGTTTTCAGATTTTCCCTTCAGTTAAGAGGTATCTTGTCTACAGTGATCGTCAAGGAGGGTGATTCCACAGAACGGAGCCAGTCTTTTTCTCCAAATGTCTTCTCGTCCCTTGCGGCTAGGCAACTAGGCTCATGCATCGTGGCTTCCATCATCTCGCTACAGACTCGTAGCATGTGAGTGTCTGGCATTCCGCGGGGGATTCAAATTTCTCTCTTTCCTTTAGATGCTTTGCTGCTTTTCGCCACTTGTTCAATCTCTGGCGATCTGACGCCCTTTCCAACCTCGCAGAACAATCTCTTCACTAGTTTCAGTGAACAAGTTCATTCGGGCCCGCCGACGTACCATAAAGGGCAATTTGAAATTTTGGGAAGGGGGCAAATGGAAGTGGTCCTTCTCCTCCTTTCCCTTAGTGTGGACAATTTTGACAGTCTCTTTCTTGACATCTGACGCGTCTTCTTTGCCTCAGAGCTTTGTTTCTTTGCCGGCCGGATTATCCCAACAGCTCTCTTCTTTCGACAGCTCACAAGCCTATCGCGAGTGATTATAAAGCCTTTCTTCGTCCAAGAGTGGGCGGCGGTACCACTAGAAGGTGCGTGGCTGTAGGAGGCGCTGTGCTCTGTGTGTGATTTCTACTGTATCCGTTCCTCACCTCTTGAGCATTTTCCCTCTCCAATACCCGCCCCACGGGTTACCGTCATTCTGATGAACCACGACTTTCCAAAAAAGACCCCCTAGATACAGCCTGGTTGTCTCGTTTTCGTATCCTGCTTCACATGGGCTTTTTTTCCCACTTCAGTCTTCGTATTCTCCGTCTCCCTTATGCATGTTCAGATAGTCTGATTCACATCCTCACTCAAGATGACAGCCGGCCAACCCCCCCTTCGGCTCCTACCTCGAAAACTTCTCTTACGTCAGAGTTCTTCCCTTGTATCTGCAAAGCAAAACTCATCTTCTTCTCCACTTTCTCCATCCCACCATGATCTCTCCGGTTTGTCTGCCTTGTCTCCTGTCTCTCTGCCCCTAAAGATGCGTCTGTCCTCGTTACTTCTCTTTTCTACTATAGCTTTGGCATCTCTCTATATGATGAACACTGCCCTCAGCTCAGGAGAAATCTTTCTTTTTACATTAGCTTCTTTTGCAGGAGCGAACGAATCGTCACCTTCACCTTCGTCCTCAGGAGAATCATGCCAAGCGTCGCTCCCTTCTTTAGGTGAAGACTCCTCTGATCTCTTTGAGGCATCTCTTCCTGAGAAGCCTGCTGCTAAGAAACAGCAATGTCGGTTTGTCTATAAGCCAGCCCCAACTGCATGCGAAATTCCTGACTATTCTCCTCCTTCTCATATAGAAGTTCCTCATCCTGACGATGATCCATACGATCTCTTTGACGAGAATTCAAGTTCCTCGTTCTTTCCATCTGAAGAAGAAAGCCGTACACCTAGGGCTCGTAAGCGCGGCAGCAAGATGAGTGGAGGCGGGGNNGAAAGCAAGACAGGATCGAAAGAAGAAAAAACGAAAAAGAAGAGAAAGAAGGGTGATGAAGAGGAAGACGAAGAAGATGAGGATACGAAGAAATCAAAGAATAAGAGGAAGAAGAAAAATAAAGCTTCGAAAAGAGGAAAGAAGAAAGGTATGAAAGATGAAGATATCTTACGTGATGATCAAGATATAGATGAGGAACAACCTACTGTCTTCTACGATCCCTACGAAATTCTAGGCATTCCAGCAGATAGCTCAGAAGAATGTATACGTCTGGCGTATCGACAGAAAGCTAAAGTGTGTCATCCTGACGTTGCAACGTCAAGAGAAAACCAGCATGCGGCGTTGTTATCCAATCTCAAAGAGTCAACGAAGAACTCTTCTTCATCTTCTCCCGATTCTCTGGAAGACCAGAAAGACGAAAGGACGAAGGCCACCAATGATACCAAACAAAACACTCCTCACTCTAGCACCAAGGAGGAGGCCTCATCTTCTGGAGGAAAGAAGGAAGGTTCTATAGGGATCCTTGGAAAGAGTAGCAAAGATGAGAAAGAAAGGAAAGAAGAGAAAACGAAGTCATCCCCATCTACCGATTCTTCTTCTCCTTCACCCTCCCCTTCATCGACATCAGCAGCATCGACGCGTGGTGATGATGGTGATGTAGAGACACCGGAGGAGAAGAAGAAGGACCAAGGAAGTTCTCCCCCTTCAACGTCAGCCTCTCTTTCTCCCGATGAAAAGTTCATGTTGGTCCGATCAGCCTTTGAGCTGCTAAGCAATAAAGAGAAGAAGAAGAGATTTGATCGAGTTGGCAGATCACTTGATGAGCCTCGCTTCATTAACAAGCAGACTGTCACAGCAAGAGGTGGAGAGGCGCCAGGTGATTCCCTAGGGGGGATCTCAGATGACTGGTTTGGAGGCCTTGTCAACTCCATGATCTCTCACATAAAGAAAACCGCTCAAAAGAAACAAGAAGATGCGAAGGCGAGGGCTGAAGAACAGAGGAAGGAGGCTGAAAATCAATCATCAGGAATAGGCTCTTTCCTGAACTTCTTTCCCTCTTTCTTCGGTGGTGGTGGTAGTGGTGGCGGGAGTCAGGACGAGATTGTAAGTGATGACAAGAAGGAAAAAACCGCTGGGAAGACATCTGAAGACAAAGAAGACGGAGGCTTCGACTTCAGTGAATTTCTAGATATCTTTAATGATGATGGTGATGATGAAGATGAAGAAGACGAAGATCTTGAAGAAGAGGAAGAAGCTGACGATGAGGACTACGACAACGAGGATGAACAAGACGAGCTAGCTAACGATGAAGAGGAAGAAGAAGAAGAAGGGATGGACAGTGAAGGAGGGACGACAGGAGATGAGGAAAGTAACCACGACGAAGACGGAGGAGTCGACAAGGAGCAGAAATCTGAGAAACAGAAGGAAAACGCTCCAAAGAGAACAAAGAAGAAAAAGTAAGCTTATGTACATTTCGGATGACGGCTGGTCGACTGGTTCATTCACTCAAGTGGCAATTCTTACAGGTGATGAATGTAGCGTGCTAGATAGATGTGCTTATGCATATGTCCACCCATGATGATGCGTAGCTATCTAGTGATAATCTACATGTGCTAGGTCGGGTACAGCAGACGTTCTATGGATGCCATGCATGGTAGCCTCTCTCAACGTTGAGGCTGAGCTTACGAAACCGTCTTCTATCACGCCATTCCTTCCCCCCCCTTGCTAGCATTATCTATCCATCTACTGTAGTCTGTCTTCAATTTATCTATGTATCTGTGGATCTTTTATCTATGTATCTGTATCTCTCCATCGATCTTTAATTCATCTATATATCTATCTTCAATCTATCTGTCTGCCTACAGAAGCCAGTCATGTTCCATGATCGTATGTTGCCGCTGTATCTTCGTGTGTCATCAAGCCACGAGGAAAAGAAGAGGAAAGAGCGCCAAGTGTGTTTGTGTGTGTGGGCATGCGGTTGTCTTTCTCTTCGTTGGATTTCAGGAGGTCTTCTCGTGAGAGAGAAGGAGACTTCAACGACAGTGAAGAAGAGACGGGTCAAGGAGTCCCGTCTTCTGGCAATGACTCCGGGTGAACTTCTATTAAAACAGGACCTGTACCTAAGGTTTTCGGAAGCATGTTCAATTCCAGTCTCAGTCTCTCACTATAAGGAAGCAGTCTCGTTTCTTGTAAACATTGTTGTTTTCTTGAGCGCTTTCAATCGTCCTCCTTCGCATTTGTCTTTGGCTTCCTACCCGCACCAACTGAAGTAAAACGTTTTTCGTCGACCTGGAATCTCACGGAGATCTTGTCAGTCTCCTTGATATGCTGCATGTAGTGAAGAACCTCGAGACATGGGCAGTAGTAAGAAGTGAAGAGAGGGTGAAAGGGAGAGACACGCAAGGGGCCCATACGTGCAATGTTGGTAGAAAGGTGATCTGTTTGTGCTCTCGCAACTGTGTGTGTGTGTGTGTGTGTATGCTTTACCGCGCTGGTCTTCGGTCGATGACGACTGACATCGGTAGGTCCTTGGGAGTAAGTGGGAAGGCTCGATGAGAACATTGACGGGGAGGGGGAGGGGGGCTAGCCACCTAACCCAGCCCCCCTCCGGCGGGCTGCGAGTACTTAGATAGTAGGGTTGACGAGGCGTGGAGGTTGCCTGTGCTTGCATGCGTAGGAGACTTGGAACTGAGGGACATCTTTTCTGTCGCTCTTTCTGTAACGGCTTTTCTCGTCTTTTCTTCTTGTTGCTTACTGGCTTCTTACTAGTGAGATTGCTAGAGGGAAGGAGTTTTTACGATAGAGACAGAACTGTGCAGCACCTCAGTTTCCTCTCCTTGACTCGGACGTGTAGCGAAGCAGAGAGAAGAAAAAAATCAGGAAGAAAGCAGGTGCTTCATTTAAGGGAATTCGGTTGATCTTGCCACCCTACTGTGATAAATGAGTGTTACTCTGACAAAATTACGTGCACGCGGAGAGACACTTGAAGGTTCTTATTCCTGCTTTGGAGTTATAGCTTCAGATGGCGTGAGGAAGATCTACCGGGGCATAAGCAGGAGAAATCCATCTCACCATACCCACGAGTGATAGAGGAAACTTCGTTGTGCTTGCCAGATGTATAATATGTTTGTGTCTAAAGAACCCTGTGATGGCATCTAGATGGGACGCCGGAAAAAAGGGCGTGGGCTGAGGTGTTCGTGTATATGATCTCTCCTGTGACACCAATTTGGCGATGATTTGTTTCACACTTTCTTCTTCAATACGATCGAAGCAACAGCATTTGAAATCGGTACATACCCATTGTTTGCCAAGTGGATACATACACAGGCCTATCTGCTACAACATCTGCCGGGAGAGAGAACTTCTTTTTTGTCCCCGGGTTGATGGATAGAACCCGTAACTGACTTTCCATCCACGCTAGAATCTGAGCACTAGACTAGTATTGTTGCAGCTAGCTAGCACATGATCTCCCTGCTATGAGCTCTTGGTCTTGCTAAGACAATATATCTTTGCTTGAAATGTCTAAGGGGAATGACGCCCTTTAAATACGTCAAACCCCGCCTGTAGCCACCGTAGCTTGTTACTATACAGACGTTTCATCAGGCTGCACGCAATAAAACCTTCCGAGGCTGTCTGTAGCACCGGCCTTCCCGCAACTGGCTTCCGCACTGTGTTACTACGCTACCTACTACATGCACATTCGGTATGCAAACGCAGGTTCTTCTGGTTCTCCGGTTCTCCATTGCAGAGTCCGCAGGCGCAGCAGCCTGAGCGATTGCCCATCCCAACGGGCACTGTACGAAACTCGTGAACCCGCGACAGCCTGTAACCCCACCCGGGACCCTACGCAGCAGGAAGGTAGGTAGCACACCATAGCGTGCAAGCCAGGCGACTATGTGACGCCGCCCCGCTGTCGTGAAACATCACAGGTGAAGCAGACGACAGCGTGCCGATGCTAAAGGAAGCAAAAGGAACCGCCCTTAAGGTCTAAGGTCGGGTCCTCGCTCCGTTCAGTATCAGCGCTGCTGGGACACGACTGTAGACCGACCAGTTCGTAAGAAGCGCGTACTTCGGACTCGTAGATAAGTTATTTCTGAAATTGTGATCGTTATCAACTGTGGGTGGCTATCCCCAGCTTTCTGAGAGGTAAGAATCCTTTACTCTCGGGGACGGCAGTCGGAGGCGTCACTGACAAGTCTTTTTGTGACAAAGAGAGGGGGAGGGGTCGGCCAAGCTTCTCAAACGTGTTCAAGTGCGACATCTGCGTTTTTTTCAAGACAACAACAACAATCTGGTATGTAAGGAAAGAGCTGAGTGACTATCACTATCTACCCCATGCAAAAAGGCTCTACTAGTGAAGATCACAAAAAAGAGGAATGTGTTGCCTCGTTGTCCGAGGAGTGTAGACGAGATTCTAAGTTTTTTCTAAAGAAATAAAGGACGTGTTCGCAATAGAGAAACAAATCTTCGTTAACATCTGACTCGCGTAACTCGTTAGAGAGAGTGCGAAGTATCAACTCTACATGAAGAAGACAGAAATCGTCCTCACACAGACGGGCGTGTCGGTTTCCGCCTGTTACCCTACTCTTCTATACAATGGCGAGTTCATATTCCTCTACGGCGATTTGAAGCTGACAGAGGAGACCTAGGCACCCTGTCGCTGTACGGAAAGTTCCTTTTCTTCCTTTTCTCCTCTGACTCTATACAAAGTTTTGAATGAGAACATTCAGGAAGAAACTTGTCCATCTATCACGATTGCTTGAGACTGAAAAAATCAAAGAAGCTGAACCGGTAGAGAATAGAATCGTATGTCTTATTATCCAACTCCAAACTTGAATCAGAAAAAAAGACTAACAGAGAAGAGAGGATCTCTCTTTGAATTACTCCATCCCCTCTTCACACATTCTTCTGTGACTACATCGAGGTTAGGTAGTGGCCTTTCTAAAGGGGGAGGCCAATAGTAAGAGCGACGCGAGGGAGGAAGTTCTTCTCTCCAACAATTCAAGAAGGAAAGGAAAGAAACCAACACGACAACACGAAACGGATGATGCAAACGAAACCATTAACATACATACGATGGCCGGACGCCTTTCTTATAAAGCGATCCAAGGAGAAAAACTAGACTATCCTTCTCGAGAGGCGTACTATCTGCATGTGAATGTACATGTGATAGGCCTTTTGAGTAGAGTCTTCCGGAAGTGAGAGAAGGCTATCTCTCCTTCCTAATATCAACTCCGAAGAGAGAAGAGAAGAAGGAGAGCGGGAACACCAACCACGTGTCTTTCTCAGTCCCTTCTTTTCTAACTTGCTTCTCCCGAAGCTACTCAGTTCTCAAAATCGCTTTCTCATTATTATCTTCCCCCCTCGTAGACGTTCAGCTTGAAGAGAAATGGAAAGAGGGAAGGTACGGCAGATGCACCACCGCACTCCACACATCAATCAGAAAATCGACATTTCTACGGTTCCTCCTTGTCTCTTCACAACGACAGGATCCAAGTGGCTTGAGTCTTTAGACAAGGTAGCAGCTCTCCTGTCCATCTAACTTTCTCGAGACTATTTCTCAAAGTGCGAAAAGAAGCGAGTGTTCTTCTCTCCTTATGTGTACAGAAGGACTTGGAACTTCTTGAGACAAACAAGAAAATCATATGGAGAGAAGTAGGATGAACATGTATGTATTTTGATCGGTAAATCTATCATGTAGATGTCGACAGAAGGGCAGATAGAAGAAAAGGCTACCTATCTACCTATTTATTATCTCTCTATTTATCTGTCTCTTGTTGCTATGAATTTCGTATGCTAAAATACGAGAGAAAAACCACTTCTTCTTGGGACCGCGGGGCGTTCAAATGTCGCTCCGGCTCTTCAAAAATAGAACGATAGACACATCGGTAGACTGCAACATCATCGTACACTACGATCCATACATGCACTCATACACATCAGATACAGAGCTGATCGTACATATAACTCATCTTTGCGTGTCACTTGATCTATCTACGTATGGATACAGATGGATGGATCGACAGATAGATAGATAGACGATGTATGATATGGACAGCGTAGAAGTTTACCTTGCTGAAATAAGAAAGACGAAGAAGGTAAGACGAACTTGAAGACACATATACCAAGAAAGCAATGCAACGAAGTTAAGTACCTAGGTCGACTACCTTGTATATGCATGAAGACAGGCAGACCATTCATTGACATATACGCCTATAGAGAGAAAGGATATGCATTATATATCCTACATGGAACATAGAGTGAAGATAACGAATGTCTAATTTTCTTGAATAACGTGCACGCGCGTCTCTTCGAGAAGATTATTAAGCGGTGGCGTAAAGAACAGAAAATATATCCTATCTCTTGGATATCGGACAATACATACTTGCCTCCTCCTTATACACTATCTAGTTCCTACGTCTTCCTCTCCATCCCTCTCTCCTCTCTCTCCTTTTACCCTTGTCTTCGAGTAGACGAGCACAACCCTAACCAATCCATTCACTTCAATCACTTCTTCTTTTGTTCTTTTCATTTAGCTGTCTCCCTTCACTCTTTGAAACAAAAGGCAGGCTAAGTATCCTTATGACTAGAAACATCATTAGCTTCTCTTTGCTCCTTTCTCTCCTTCTTTCTGTTCATCCATCTCTCTCCTCTGCCTCGAGCTACCTACATTCCTTCCTGTCTATACACACTCCTTTCTTTCTTTTTGTTCATCTATCTCTCCTCGCCACATACATTCGTTCCTATTTTTTTACACCCTTTTCTTTCTCTCTCTCTCTTTCTTATCTCTTTCTGTTGGACCTGTCTCTCTTTCTTCTCCTCCTGTCTACATTCTTTCCCATCTCTGTTTTGACGAAGAAGGGGTTCCTGTCGCAGGAGAAGAGCCCGATGAACTGAAACCAAAGACACGACCTATACTACGTCTCTGGTCAGCTTTCTTTCCTGCTTCTAGCTTCTCACTAAGAAATCTTCGACCGACGCCTTCTTCTTCCCCTCCGCCGTAACGTCGCACAATGTCGCGGACATCTCCTGCAGAGATAGCCGCGCTTATAAGGAGATCGGTCAGTTCAGACAGGGTTCGATCATTCAGCATCTCCTCAGCTTCTCCTGGAAGAGAAGAAAAGAACAAACGAGGGAGGCAGAAAGAGAGAGACATATGAAGGCGGTATGTCGAACAAGATTAGGAAAGGAAAAGAAGTGCATAGGCATGTACATGAAAGATTTACTCGAGATGAATATATCGTACGCATATATTCACGTACGTTCATTCTATCTATATATATATAGATAGAAAGATGCATAGATATAGGTATACAGACAGAATCATTTGTGTATACGCCTACACAGCAGCGGAGTGAGGGAAGGAAGAGCTGGTGTGTTTTCGCCTCAATGGAAAAACCGGAGTGATCCCAACTAGGCCCAAGTGTAGCACAAAAAAGGCATACACGGGGACAACAAAACGCGCTTCACCCCCTTCACATATCTATCTATCTATCTACAGTAATCTATTCGTATGTATATAGCCATGTACAGGAAGGTACATGGCTTTGTAGGGAGCACCAGGAGAGAGAAAGAAGCGAGACAACAACTGACCATGGAAAGGAGAGACTTTGATGAAGTTTTCCTTCTGAGAGAAAGGTAGGTTGGAGCCATCTGTATCAATGTACAGAACTCTATCCAACCGACGCCCTAGGCGCGCTAGATCCTAGAAGGAGAAAAACAGAGACACATCCACAGACCCGAGAATGATAAGAATATCAACAAGAAAGACCACCTGTATATACACCCATGTCGATAAAATACCCCTACAGCTAGAACCTTACATTCTAGAGATATACATACGTATTCAATTGTAAGCTCTTCGTCGTAGAAGTACGCTATCTCAGTCAATCAGCGATACAAGTATATATTTTTATAGATATAAATATGGCGAATGAAATACATAGGTGTCTCCATGAAGAGGGAGATGAGATAGTAGGCGCACGACGAGAATTTGACATAGCTTCTCCTTAGTCCTCAAGAAAAGTAGTGGTAGCTCTCTCTCTAGTTGATCCATCTCCTTCTGTTATATGCAGAGAACTCTTGATACTGTCTCCTCAGGAAATAAAAATTTCCTATGTGATTGTCCCTTTCTTTCCTTCCTTCGAATCAGTGTGAAGTGTAGAATTCATCATCTCTATAGACTTGTGGGATAGATGTCCACCTATCGGACTGAAGCAAAACAGGAGTGTCTCTACCTGACAAAGATAGAAGCTATGGATACATGGCATGAAAACTCCTTCTTCTTCTTCTTCATCTTTGCCAACTTCAAAACAATCTTATCACGCATACAGAGATGAATATATATGCGCTGCCCTAACACTGATATACACCCAGTGCCTATCCACCACGACTTTGGGATCTACTCCTATTGCTGCTCCTGCTCTTTACAAATCTCTACAGATCTTCTTGTTCTTTCTTATTCGTATCTTGTGAAAAGAAAAAAGTCGCTGTAATGACTTGAGGAGCCACGACTCTCCAGGAACGTCGTCTTTGTTGTTCTTTTCCGTTTTCTTCTTCTTCGTCTCATGATCAACGCCATACAGGTAGACACGAGATTATCTTTCTTTCTCTCTCATCCTTACTCGGTATCGTGTACTTCCCCGTCTATCCATATTATCTTGATGAAGAGTAAAAGAGACAGGCCATTCTAAGCGAGTTCGTAGGAGATCTTCAATATAAGGGAAAGGGTGATCGCTCCATAGCACAAGCTCATAGAAGTTTGACAACGTTGAAAGAAAAGCATCGACGCCGGGCCTCTTGCGAACTTTATATCCTCGGACAGGCTAGGAGAAAAGAAGCAGAAGACGACAAAGAAGAAAAAATGAAACAACAAGAAGAAGGAAAGACAGAAGGATTCATACACACGCATAGAGATCTTAGGACCACGGCAAGCCTAGTATTGGGGACGCGCAGATCATTTCGGTCTCTCTCTAGCTGACGGGTTGTCTCTCTTCTCTGAAGGCACCTCGGAATCTCCGTCTTGAAAAGAGAATCCATCGAAGACGATCACTTTCAACGAGGACTAAAACAGCCATAAATAGATAGAAGAGGAACTTGAAGGACTAAAAAGATGATTCAAAAAGAAAGAAAGAAGACGACTGCTCTTTCACAAGTACGCCATTGCCCTGAAGTTGTCGCTCTCTTCCTTTCTCTATTTCCCCTTTTGTTTCTTCCTAACAATCTTTGTATCTCTCCTGCAGTTCCATTAATCTGTCTCTAAGGTTGTGATGCTGTCTACACACCTTCTATTACAGAGAAACTAAATCCAAGCGAAAGCGGAGGTATACTGACTCTCCAGGTCATTATGCATACAATAAAGAGTCCTATCTATCTATCTATATCTATCTATCTATTGATGATATCTGCCTTCAATCTGTCTACCTATCTATCTTTGGTCAATCCATATAATGCATCTTTAGCCTATCTACCAATCTATCTTTAAATTATTTATCTATCTTTCTATACAAATGCGTGCCAGGGGAGAGAGAAAAAACAAGTCCCTCAGCATTCCCCGTCCTATCTCACTATGACTCCCATTCCTTCTGTTCCTTCTTTTTCTTTTAGTCACGTGGTAAGCTGCCTTTTCTTCTTTTTCTTTTTCCTTTCTTATCTCCATCAATATCTTAGGGACCCTTACAGACTACTGAAGAAAAGCAAAGTCTTACATCGTATGTAATGCATGCAAGGACGTTATCAAAATTCAGCACGAGGGTAGGCATGAGATCCGGCGCGTTCAATTCAGAAAGGTCTGGAAGAAGAGGCTCCTTATCTGCTGATTTCGTTCCTAGCTTCTGTTTATAGAAGAAGGAAAGAAAAGCAAAAAGAAAGAGAGAAATCCACGAAAGAAAGAGAGAGAAGCAGAAAGAAAGAGAGAGATCTAGGAGGGAAGAAGAAGAAGAAAAGAACAACATAAGAGACCGGATAAGATTCTCTTCCACTACAGGAGCAAACGCGTGCGAAGGAAAGAGAGGAACAAGAGACGAGAACATAGAGAAGAGAATGAAGAGGAGACATATCTAAGACAAACGAAGGATCTGCGTGGAGGGCCCCATTGATGGGTGAAAACAGAAGATAGAATAGATCTTCACATAGCAGTAGCAGGAGTCGCCAAGTGAGATACATGAGATTGCAAGTGAAGAGAAGTAGGAATAGACTCCTTCACTCCCATCAGAGTTCTCACCATAGATGACATGTGTATAGAAGTCTATACATACAAATCCAGATACATGTAGCGACTACAGAGCTTCAAAGGGCAGACAATGTGACCTACCCATATGTTGTCAACAAGTAAGTAGAGAATTAGTTACCTGGTCTAAGAAGATGTGAAGCTTCTCATTCCACACAGACATCTTCTCATCAAGACGCCGAAACTCGTCATAAACGACCTCTGCAAAAAGAAAGAAAAGAAAGAAAGCAACGTGGTCAACGGGAGAAAGAGGAAGGCACCAGGACTAGCATAATAGAAAAAAAACGGGAAAGCGCTTGACAGCAGATGAAAGGAAAAGAAAAGAACACGAAAGATCGGAGACAACTCTCCTTCTGCTTCTTCAGCTCTCTCTACCGAAACGAAGTGTATGCAGCGTTGACAAGAAAATCTCGCCGTGTTCTTAGAATGAACTTTGCTGGCTATCTGGAGGAATTTCGGTAGACTCAGGTGAATCAATGAACGTCAACGACTGAATACATTCTTGTCGACTTGTTCGAAGTAGAGATCTTTACAGAAATACTCAGGTGTATGTACACCCACCCCAGAACAACCCATGTCTGTTCTCTAGACAAGAAACAGTCGACTCGTCCCGTCATCACCGTCACGCACGTCTGTATAGATTCAGAAAACCACGTCATACAAGAGGTCAGACTATCTTGTCTATCGAAAATATCTATTACGAATGTAAGAGAAGAAGAAGTAAAAGATACCAACAGAGACATGGGAGAAAGAGCTAAGTCACTAATACATGGTAACGACAGTTACTTCTTCCTCTTCTTCTCCTTCTTCCGATGCTCTATGGGGGGCAAGCACTCCACTAGTGCGCAAGACACCTGATCAACAACTACCCCTGCCATTACTATAGAGTTCTTAGCTAGCTCCCAGTAAACACGACAGTTGATTCCACCAGACTTATCTTTCATTTAGAAACCGTCTCTGTGTGACGTTAGACTCTATCCTTATCACTCTCGCCATCTATCTTTCTATACTCTCAAGCCCCCGCACAAGCTATTGGCTCTGTCAGCACTATTTGATCCTAGAAAAATACATGTCCCAATAGAGTGAAGAGAATTAAGTAGACTGGCTTCTTTTCTAGCTAGGAAGACGAAAGGAGGCTCGATGGAAATGAAGGAAAGTTCAACGGTGAGCGTCTCAATAAAGAATGAGAAGAGAAAAACGATGAAGATACAGTACAGGGAAAAGAAAGTATGAGGAGTAGAAGAAGATCGATGAAAGACAACGAGTGAGAGAACTCATTTATCCTCTACGACCTGACTGTTGGAGATGTACCTTGAAAAGACTTGTTGTCGAGATTAGCTAGCCGAAGAATCCGTAGGCCTTCATACGCAAGACCTGAAAAGAGAATCGCGACGGTGAAAAGAGTAAAGACTTTCTCTCCATTCTGTGAAGAGCTTCCTTCATAATGAGATGCCTGACTTCCCTCAGGTGAGGACTTCTCTTTACATTCTTCTTTCTTCTTCTTTTCCTCAGAAGAAGACGTCTCCTCGTTCTTCTTCACTTCATCTGAAAGATCCGTCGTTGACGGAGAAGAAGAAGCTGACGAGGAGACTGAAGAAGAACTTCCTAGAAGAGGTTCAGCATCTTCTCTCTCTCGTGTATCCTTTCCTTGTCCTCCTTGGGCGCGACTATCATTTGGGTTATTCACGATTCTTGCATGTTGTATAGATCTCGCTCTTTCTCCATCTTCCTTGACACCGTTTTCCTTCTCTCTTTCCTCTCCCTCTCTCTTTCCTCGGAACTCCTCATTGATCTTGCTCAAGCCTTCTTTCTCCTCTTTCTTCTGAGTTAGATCCAGGCTCCCTTCTGGGCTTGAAGCGTGAAGAGAAGAGAGTGATGAAATGTCTTCATTTGAAGAAGAGGAAGAGAGAGAAGAAGTTGATCGGACAGGATGACTAGAACTAGCAGTAGCAAAAGAACGAGAAGAAATACGGAGAGTTGATCCTGGGTGCTTGGGTTCTTGGACGGAGTTCTCTTCTCCTTCGCTTCCCTTCAGGGCCGCTTGATGTACAGATGAAACGCTCAAGGCATTTGTTCCTCCTAGTAAAGAAAAGAAGGGAAGAGAATAAAGAGAAGAGAAATGACGAGATGAAGAAGATGAAGACGATGTATGATGCTGTTGATATGAAGAATGTTTGGCTTCTTCTCTCTCTCCTTCTCTCCGTTCAAAACTCTGACGCCTCAAGATATCCCCCGTCGGCAGCCCTGAAGAAGACGACGAGGTAGAGATAGAGGGGTATAGAGAAGATGTTTCGCAGACATGTACAAGATGATTCTCAGGAAGAGAAAACTCTGATCCTTCGAAGGAGCCAGAGATATGAGAATTTGAAGAAGGAGAGAAGGCCAACGTGGATGAAAGTAAGGATGATGAACGCGGCTGAGTCTGCTTCTTCAGAAGAGAAGAATTGTGTCCTTGTATACGAAGTCCTCGTTTAACGAAAGACGAATGAAAAGATATAGCACCTGTATCTCTATGAGATGAAGAAGTAGAAGATGAGAGCCCTAACAATGTGTTTTGCTCTAAGGAAAGAGGGTGAAAGACGACCTTTCCTCGAGGAGAAGACGACGAAGAGAGAGTTGAGGAAAAGAAGCGAAGATTTGATGAGGCATGGCTAGCCCGCGAGAAGAGAAACCATCGACAGACGAGGAAACGAGAATCCCGCTCTACCCTCTTGAAGGGAGAGAAAGACGATGAGTTGAAGAAAACCACCATGTCAACAGACTTCTTCAAATGAAGAATGAAAGAAAGAAGAGAACGAAAGATACAAGAAGGAGAGACAAGGAAAAGTGTACAATGAAAAAACAAAATGGAGACGATACTGATGATTGGGGAGGGCCTTGTTTAGGAAGAAGACGAGAGAGAGGAAGGAAAGAAAAAGAAGAAAGAGAGGACTTGAAGAAGAAGACGACGATCAAGAGAAGGATCAGAAGAAGAGAAAGTCTTCTTGCGTTTTTTCGCAGGGGACACCAAGAATGGAGAGTGATTGGAGAGAAACAAAGAAGAGCGAGCGAGAGGGAGAGAGAAACAAAGAAAGGCTCTTCACCTTGCGTTTCTCCAGCACTATGCTGAAGTCTTATCGTCTTCCATTCCTGAGTTGGAAACACGCAGTACAAGTGGGCTCGGCTGGTCAATCGACTTACCGAGTGCAGAAGATAAGAATCTCCGCTCTTTTTTACCTGAGAGAGAAAGAAGAGATAGAAGTTGGCGGCTCTCTGTCTCGCTTCCCTGTCTAGAGAACAGGAGAGATGCCTACACACACCGTTTCTTCTTGAAACCTGTTTTCTCTTCCGTGTTCGTCTCTGTCTTTTCCGGCAATCTATAGAGGTTCCACTTGAGGAGGGCTCATTAGTGACACCCAGATGAAGAAAGGAAAGAACGATACTAAAGAAACACAAGGGAACGCCAGCTTATTGAAGACGGTTACCTGCGGCAGCGCATAGATAGATATCTTTAGAGTTCTTAGGATAGCAAAAGGGAGATATGATCTCTCCGACAGGATGCTCTTTAGTGTTCGATGGAGAGACAGTCGAAGAAGATAGAAGCGCGGAGTAAGAATGATCCAGACCGAGGAGGAGAATGAGAGAAAACAAGAGGAAAAAGCAGAAGAGAGAACCTGAAGAGCTCGAGAAAGACTCTTGTTGGTCACAAGGAGTCGGAGGACGGTCGACACACGAAAAAACTTGGGCAGGAGGTGAGAAGAGGGTAGCAAAGAAACGCAACTTCTTACCGAAGAGAGGTGAAGAAACAAACCGGTTCGGCACAACGTGTACTGCATGAAACGCTTTTTGTCTTTCTTTTTCTCTTCGAGGAAGAACACTTCAGCTGTGTTTACTTTCTACATGGATATACAGAACAAATACTTGGAGTGGGGGGTGTGAAGGAGAGGAGGTATGAGGATAAGAAGTCAAAGGGAAATCCGAGAGAAAGAGATGCAGACGGCGATGATGAAGAGAGAAGGAAGAAATGCGAAAAGAGCCCGAATGAAGAGAAAGCACACATGCTTTCTTCTCTAACTGCCCTTTCAGTTGAGGCGTTGCATTGATGAACCAAAGAACACCGATTCAAAACAAAGCTGTTTGACCATATCGCCTTATATGAGAACTTCTCTTGTCGATTCTCTGTCAATGGTGTTTCTTTTCATAAAAAGGTGAATCGCAGCATGCACCCTGTAATTGTGTGGCAGAAGCAGACCGCCGGTTGTCGTTCAGTCCCTGCATTGGGACAGGGAGCTGAGAAAACGCCGTTTCGGTGAAGGTCTGCTAGCAACAGCCCTAGTAGACGGCAGTTTGTTCCTCTTCATGGAGTGTACATACACCCCCCGCAAGTGAGCACTGTGGCACTTCGCTGTATCTCGATAATGGCAGGTATGAGCAGCAAACAGCATTGGGGGAACGGTTAGACAAGATGGAAAGTAGAAGTAGCTTTCCTTTTCCACGAATAAGACCCTGTTTCCCCTGTTTCTCATGAGGAAATCCTGCAACACGAGGTTTGTCCCGGCTTCTGTCTGACCTTCCTGGAACTCTCATGAAACACGTGCGGTTCTTCCCCCTGCGCCTCTCACACACTTTCCCAGTAGTTAGATGCGGTTGCATGCACTCGGATTGCAAGCACACCCTCCAAACAAAGTCTTACTTTTCCCATGGTGGCCTCGTCTAGCTGTGAAGAGTCTGCTGCCTCCAGAGCTCTTCTCAATTGCCGTCCACTGTCGAAGAACGGTCTCTTCTTCATTCCAATTTGAGCACGGCAAGGCTCCCTGGAAGTTGTAAACGTTAGGACAAAAGCCTCTTTTTGTCTGCTGCCGTGCATGCACTCGCTGTCTTCAAGTATCGTCGATCTTCTTCCTGGCTTGGTGGACAATCGTAGCTTATCCTGAGTCTGTATGTTCCTGTACGGTCCACCCACACCAAGCACTGCCTCTTCTTGTCAAGCATCTCCAGACTTTTCGATCTCTTTCAGCACAGTCTTCGGAGTCTCATAGCAGCTCAACAGTGCAACCTCGCTTCTTTCTAACCAGCAACATCACGACTGATTCTCCTCATCTTCGAGCTTGTCGCACCGTGTTATTTTTGTTCTCAAGAAGAGGAACTCTATTCCGCTCTCTTTGTTCTCTCTTTTTGTCTCACCCAGTTGGCGTCTGCCTAGGAAGCACGCCCTTCTCACAAATTTTCTTGTTATTCTATCAACCCATTCATTCAAACAAAGCGCACACTGATCTCCTGTAACACCTTTTTTCTTCTAGATTTCTCCTCTTCTCTACTTTTATTTTTCGCGCTTCTCTCTCTTGTTGTATTCTAACTGTCACCTACGCTCCTTCCCTTGCTTTTCTTTCGTCCTTAGTCGATCTCTGTCCTTACACTCCACCAATTCAGGGAGAGACAACGGCTGATTTCCCTTTATGTCAACTGTAAGGGCTTTTAGTCTCCTTTACTGAAGAGCAAGCAAAGCTCTGCTTCGTCTTCTGCTTTTCCTCCTTCTCCATTCTTGTTCTTCGTTGCCCCTGCGGAATCATATGATCTTGCCACTCATCCATCCTTCCTTTCTACAAACTTCTTTACGTCTCCCACTGCTTCCTCCACGGGATAGACGGGGAAGTAGCGAGGTTTCCTGCCCGAAGGAGCAAGTTGGCGCCGTCCCTTTTCCTCTCTTTTCATGTCTTTTTCTCGCCTAGCGACAAAGCTCAACTTCTTTTGTTCTACTTTCGAACAGAAATAGTCTATTCCACTATCTTCTACTCATCCGATTACCTCCCATGACCAGGCAACAGCAGAGGTCCATTTGAAGGATAGCTTGTTCTTTTCTTCTATTGTATCTTTCTTTCAAGCCATGTAAGGCTCTAAGTCATTTATCCTGCTTCGTGTTCATGCTCTTCTTTAACCTCTTCATAGGCTTCCCTCGTCCTCCTCCTTCTCCTCCTCATCCTTTCGACGTCTTTTCTCCCGGTCTTCATCTTCTTACTTCTTCCACGGAAAGGATGTCTTCGCCCCGCTCTTCCTCATATGTTTTCCTTGTTACTTACGAAGGAAGCGTTTAGAATGAAAGGCGGATCAACTTCTCTTTTCTCCTCTCCCTTGGGCCATGTCCTTCCCCTTCTACTCTTTCACAACATGTGCAAAACGGTTCGCATCTGACAGGTCAAACAACGCTAGGGACCGGAGTAGAGGCGGAACTCTCTGTATCATTCTCTTTCCTTCTTCCCTTCCACATACCACAATGTCGATGTTGAGATTTCCTTGAAAAGGCACCTTACTCTTCTGTTGTTGTTTCCATTCTTATCACTCGTCTCAGCAATCTCTAAAAAGGCCTATCGTCTCTCCTCCCTGCCTTTCAACTTCCTCTCTCTGTGTGTGTATATTCGTTGTCATCTCTTCTAATTTCTCCTTTACAGTATCGTCTCTCTACGTCTCGAGCTATGAGGATTTCCCTCCATCAAGTTAACCATCTCCTCTCTTTTCTCTCATGTAACGCTTGCCGCTGCAGGGACACCTCTACGCACGATGACGTACTTCTCTTCGTCTCTTTCGTCCTTTCTATCTACATAGTCAGACCGAGCTATGGTGGGTATAGATTTCATTCACTCTGGGCAAAGAACGATGTGGACTGCTTGATGAAAGATTTCCTGCCAGATTTCTGAGGTATGGAGATCCATAGCTCTCGTCAGAGTCTCTCTTATACTAGCCATGGCCTTCCTTCTCATTCTTGCAATGATCGTTCTAGGAGCAGTCTTTCATCAGGCAGATCTTCCATGGCTGCCGTATCATCTTCTTCTTCCTCTTCTCATGGACCTCCTCAAGGAGGAACATGTTGTCTCTCTCCTTCCTTTTATCGGAAGAAGCTTCAACTTCTTCAGACGATCAAAGGACTGCAAAGTTTAGTTGGAGAGATCTTCTTTCAGAAGGCATCTCAATCGAGCTTAAGGTTCACTTGCCCCTGTAAAGAGGTGCGACGAAAGAAACGAAGAGAAGAAGAGGAAAACAAGCAAGTCGATGGAGGTAGGGCGGAGGTATCTAGCGAGACGAGACACAAGAGGAAAGAAGATGAGGGGAGTGAAGAAAGACGAGACAAAGAAGAAAATGATTCTGGATCGACGACTTCCTCTTCATGCTGTCGGTACGCAGTCTTTACCTTCCCAGGTGACTGGCCTCTAGAGATCTCCTCTCGCGAGGATGGAGAGGAAGATACTGAAGACAAAGAAGAGAAAGGAAGTGAAGGAGATCAACAGCTTCATCTCTCAACTTCGGAGAGATCTCCATTTAAACAGACACCAGCCAGAGGGAAGGAAAGGAACGGAAGCGAAGAGGTCGACAGGGCTATGCAAGAGAGGAGAAGTCATGATGCCACAGAAGAAGAGAGAGAGAAGGATGACTATGACACAGGGAGAAAGAAACGAGAAGATTCCGCTGTAAGGGATAGCTCCATAGAGACACACTGTAGCACTTCTTCATCTAATACAACTCGTAAAAACACTCGCATGGCCGGACCACTTACAGGAGATGTGCTCATTTCGAAACTTCTTGAGACAGTTATTCTTCCTCTCCTAAGAAAGATGATCGCTTCTTTACCTTCTACCGTGAAGTCATGTTTGCTGAAGGGATCGACAGAAACGAAAAGAAAAGGTCAAGATGAAGGAAAGACGAAAGACAGAGAGGTTTCAGTAGAGGGGGAAGAAGAAGCAAAACACCAAGAACAAAGAAGACAACGACAAATCTTCTTTCTCTTGCAAGTAGCTGAAATAAGGTGTCTTCTAAGAGTCCTATCAGGTCTGCTCACTGGCCGCATTGATCGTGTCGCACCACGTGGTAAGAAGACATTCATTCCATTCTTCTCTTCTTCTTCTTCGCTTCGTGTCTTGTTTCCCAAAGTCTTTGCTTTTTTTCCTTCTTTCTCTTTCCCTCTTTGGCATGGAAAACTTTTCTGGCCTCCTGTTCTCTCTCTTTGAATTTCTCCTTAGCACGCCAACGGCTTCTTTCTCTCTTCTGTATGATACTCTCGAAGACAGCAGGAACGTCTCAAGAAAATCCGACACTGGTCACAGACAGGAAACTGTCCACCTCTTCTGTTGTCCTTTGTATATATATACATATATATATATACGTATTCGTATAGAAAAACAAATAGATTAGAGATAGCTAGATAGACAGGTAGATTGATAGATGAGTCTGTTTATGTGTGGGTTGACATTAGTTTCTTTGTCAACTCTTTTTCTGAGAGAGATATTGATGAAAGAGTTATGCGTCTCACCTAATCCTTCTTTACATATGCCATTGATAGAGAGAGAATTTGGAGCGTCTCCAATGATACCATACATTCATCCTTCTTGTGCAAGAGCGCTTCGTATATCTTAGGTCTTTACGAGGTAGCTTTCCTTGCTCCTCTCTTCAAAGGCACCCCGCCATCATTCTAATCCCGTCATCCGCTACGATATCGATCTAACCTTTCTTTCTCAAGTATCCATCTCCAAACTGCGTCTATGAGAAGAAGTTCACAACAAGACTCCGACTGTCTTTCCGAAAATGTTCGTTGTATTCGTTTCCTTGATGATGCCTGACGGGCAAAGAAAAGAAGGAGAAGCGGGCGTTCTCCGGAGACGGAGGAACTTTGTATGTTTCTGATGGCGTGACTGACCAATCTTCCACGGATGAAGCCTCTCTGCCGTCTCTCCTAGCCCCCTCCTCTGTCTCGTCTCCCCTCCATGAATGCACGTGCCTACGTCTTTGCTGCATGTCCACGTCTTCACTCTCGCCCTATATTTTTGCTTGTCTCTGTTGCTTTATCTCTTTCTGTCTCATGAATAGGTCTCTCCGTCATATCGATTCGCCGTATTGCCGAGGCTGCATGTCTCCTCTTATCTCTTCCAGTTCATTTGCTCCTTGTCTCTTCTTCGATATCACGTCATTCGTCGGGAGGGGTTCACGGAGAGAATAACAGGCAGGAGGAGAAGAAGAAAGGAAAACACAGCAGCCACTACTCATCCTTTGAAGATGTCTGGAATGATCGACGATTGTCATATCATTTAACCGCGGCATCGATAGGATGTAACGTCAGCAAGCCCTCTCAGACTCCGGCGAGCAGCTCCGTCTCATTTCTTTCTTCTCCCACCTCATGCGAACAAAGAGAAATCTTAGCAAGTTTAGTTCTCCATATTAGAGAAGATTGGTCCAGGGCTATTATTGATTGCATGCGAGTGTTAAGGAATTATCTTCAGATCCTCTCTGAACAAAATAACGCTGGTAGTTGTGGAGATGAAGGGGGGGGACGCAGGTTGCAAGAACGGAGATGGCGAGGACTAGTCACCTTCGAAGTGGAGGCTGCGGATGTTCTTGCATATCTTGGTGAGTCAGAAGAGAAAGAGATAGAAAGTTATAGATAGGCCTTCACGTCAGTACTTCATAGGGAAGGATATACGTAGATCTTTGCGTCTACACTCCCAGAATACAACGATATGGATAGATCTTTACATACCCGACACTTTGGATATAACCTGTAGATAGCCTTCTACTTTGATACTTCTGTGCTTGCTAGATTCATGCGCTGAGAAGTAAAGTCTACGTCTCACGACCATCTTGCTTCTCTCTGCTGCATGTCAAGTTCTTTGTGTAAGAGGGAAGCCTGTCGGTTCAGTTGTTGACTCCTTGCCATAGTATACAAGACTCCAGGTGACCGTGCATGCACGCTTTTGTGGGCGTGTGAAAGCGATCTGAGGGAGACGCCTGGATAGGGGGGTTTGGAGACGAGTCCCACAAGTAGAATTCGTGGTGATGTTGACGAGAAGAGATTGTCTTACTATGGGCTTCGTGAAGGTCCCTAGCTTTGCCAGGTATCTACTCCTGGTGTGTGTACAGGGGTTTCTGTATACACAGTGGTCAACAACCTATGGTCTTGTTAAGAATTTCTTTTTGCCTTCGTCTCACATTATGATCTTCTTGTGCATTCAGAACACTTGCCACTATCGAATGGTACGACCCTACATACTGATTTCTCTCTTACTTTCTCTCGACGTTACTCCTATGTATGTATCTATTTATCTGCGTATGTGACTACGTATGTATCTATGTATGTACGTATGTATGTATATATGGTTTGCTCTGTGTGTGCAGCAAGAGGCGAACAGTCTTTACCACGGTGTAGAGAAGAGATCGAAACAGAATCCTGTCCACTGTTTTCTCGTACATGGGAATCCCTCCTGAGCCTTGTAGATAGAAAGAGTTCTTCTGCTTCTTCGACCACACAAAGAGGCTCTCATCTTCTACCGCGTCGTCTTTACATGTCCCAGGCGTACATCCATCCAGCAATCATTTCCTTACATGAGACACTTCTCTTTCAAATCTTTCAAGATGGCCAGCTACTACTACCTCCGGTGAAAGATGGAGAGCTTTTCTCTCAAGACGTCGAGTCTCATTTCGTGGCTTGTCTTCTTCCAAGGGAAGTAAATCTCGACGCTTCAAAGCACTTCTCTCAAGTCATTCAAGATGACGGAAGGGGGCTAGTTCACACTATAGCGCACAGTGGTGTCTCTCGTTCCTCGTGGTGGTCAAGAGAAGGTGTTTGCGAATCAGCGGGGACTCTATTTCCATTGAGAGAGCCTACCCATGTCCTTCAGGATTTCGAAGATGCTCATATCAGCCTCACACGGGCTGTCTCCGGGCTCTTGGGGACTGTCTCTACGAAGCGAGGAAGCTCTGGATTTAACGAAGCTCGCATGCATTTGTATGGATTAGCAATCGAAGGTGCTCTTAGATGTGTAGGTAATGTACGAGCGATGGAGGAGAGAAGAAGACGAAGAAGAGTAGAGCTGCCCCAGGGGGTGAAGAGGAAGAGATGCGTTTCTTCTTCATCTGACGCGGCTGCTGAGAGACAAGTGTCGGAGGAAAGTACCAGCTGGTCCAGCAGTATGACGATGAACTTCCCTAGTAGCATGAGGTCGGAGGAAGCGTTCAACTTTAATGTAAAGAGACCATGCCGAGGGCCGTATCACACCGCTAGACAGTCAGGAGAAGAAGAAGCTGATTACGGAAGTGAGGAAGAAGTTTCTTCCTTTGATAGAAGTAACGGCATTCATCGCTCAACCGAGTCGGTCCGGATACCTGCGTTGGATGCCGAAAAACAACTGAGAGAAGACTGTAATGAATTTGCTACTAGGGACTGGAATGAAGATCTTTCTGAGAAGATAGAGGCGGTAGAGCTACGTCTTCTTGATTATTGGCTGCAAGAGATTGTACGACTTGACGCGATGCTTAAGCGTGTAGCAGTAGGCGAGGGAAGGGCAAGGTCATCAACGGGCTCTTTCAGAGAGTACCGAAGGAGGTATGTTTCTGTTGTAGTTGCCATTTGAACTGATCACTCGATGAATTCTCACCCTGTGCATACATCCTTACTGCGCTGATTGATACTCCACTGAGCTGACAGAGATCGGCGGTCCTTGATGGCAGGATAGCGCTTCAAACAGTCCTCCTGCAATCTGGTGCAAAAGTCTAAACATCGTGAAAGACCTTTTTCATAGCTGAATGCCTGGTAAACAGCCTGCGAGGCGACAGTGTCCTTTCTTCGCATCTAGCCGTTCACCAAGCTGTTTTTGCACCAGAGCACAACTGCCCCATGCGAGCGAGCATGAGGCTTGGTGATGCTCAGGTGTTACGAGATCGTCCCTTTTTCACCTCTAAGCTGTATGTTGTTTGTGCTTGTCTGGACTTGGCGCCAGACGGGAGATATTTGGGCTTCTAGGGATCGCGTAGCGTGGAATTTGGGCATAGGTCTTGGGTAGTCATGCGAACTGCGCATCTTCGAGCACCTCTACCAAGTACTGCTACTGCTGTCCTTTGCCGAGGCACCTATGGTGACTTTTTACTCAGAAACGCTGCTATAAGCGACGCCTTTGCGGTTGGTCTGACCATTTCGCACTGTTTTGCTGTTGGAGGTCTTTTTCTGATTGAGAGGAAAACGTGTGTGTGAAGGTGATTTGCTCTATACGACGCTCGCAAAGGTGGGACAATGAGGGATGCGAGTGACCCGGGCAGCACGCCTACAAGGTCTACTGCCGAGCCCATCTGAATTGTCCTCATCTCAGTTGATTCAGCTCCACGGCTGATAGCATCGTGTTTCCAGACTTTCCGCGAGTTTTCTCCCTTCTTTCTTTCGATCTTTCTTTCAGATTGCGCATTCTAGTTCAAGAGATGCACGATCTCGTCTTTCTACCTGCTGCTGCCTTCCCTTCCTCTGCCTGCAAGACCTCACCAAGAACCGCAGCCGGAAATCATGTTGGAGAAGCCACTAGTGAGCTTCTGAACTATGACAACGGCGGCGATGTTGTTCTATTTGATAGCGGGCAGCACGATATACACGGCTCATGCTCTAGACGCCTAAATCCGTTCTATTTGGTGCCTCACCACCGAGTCCCCTTTCTGACTCGACTAACTGAGCTTCTCCGAGTGTGGCTGCTGCCCAAGGTTGAAGGACGGGAGGGTTCCCTTCAAGGGTGTTACTATGGAGAGGAAGAAAACGAAGAAGAACAAGGACTAATAGAATGGTTATTGGAACGCTGGACATCTGCGCGGTGTTCCTTGGACCGCGTTGCTGGTGACTTGTCTGGAGGAATGAGCAACACGAAGACGCGCTGCTTCAGCGATGTCTCCGTTCCACGATGGACGGTGGTGAGTTGAAGGATAGAGATATTTCATGCTCTACTTTGCAAGGGTGCATGTACACAGATCGTTCCTCAGGATGACTAACACTTCCAGAACGAATCTGGCACGTGTTATTCTGACATGTGACGCACGGCTAGATTTCTCGTGTGTAAGGAGCAAGGCAGCGGGCGAGGCCGTGAGGGTGGAGATAATTGTCCTTCAGTCTTCACTTCATTGACATGCTAAGCCCTAAACCTTTGAGCGTGATGCGAATTCATGGAAGAGACCACCTCGGGAAGCACAGCCCCTTGTCAAAGGTTTGAATAGAGGGTTGCCATAACAGAGAGTGTTCGCTCGTCACCACCACATGAAAGAAGGTATGGCAAGGCCTTGTGGTTGGTCCTTCTGGCTAGACGGTGACTCTTCTGGGAATCGTGCCATGACGGATGGTTGCGGTGTGGAAGGCGGCAGCCGAGTGCCCTCATTATGAAACAAAAGTGGGGAAATTGACGCAGGCAGAGAGCCAAACTTACCATTTCGGCTCTCTCGTCACAGCGGCGTTTGTCTCCTGACTCAGCCCCCTCGGTACAGCTTTCTATTGAAGTGCACGTAAGACTAACGTTTGAAGAGCAGCTAGGTTCTTTCTTCTCTCTTGCTAACTCGGCATAGACTGAGTCCAGATGGCCACGTAACGACTGCACCATAGAGAACTTCTGTTTTGCTCGGGAGACACATCCACTGAAGCGAAGGTGAGTGTTGCTGTGTATAGATGCAGTCGTGGTGGTAGCGCTGGAGAGAACGGCACGGCTTCTGGCTTCTACTGTTCAATTGCTTGGAGGAAGCGCCAACCGTGAGGATTTCGCTGCATGTGTTGTTTATCGTGGGCTTGCTTACAGCCTCCTGAGACCGTTGCAGCGCTCAAATGGCTTCTCCCAGTAGTGAAGGATGCTTTCCTACGAGCGGAAGTTCTGTTGGGGCTACCGTTTCTTCTTTTTGGCATAGACAAATCAGAAGGTCCGGGGAACTACGAGAACTCTCCACTAACCGAATCCGATAGAGAGACAGGCCAGGACGCCGGATGCGCTAGTCGGCAGACTTCACGGGAAGCCGTCGTCGCCCCCGCCTGTTCAGACAGTGAACTGATGAGTCGAGGGGGCGACCTTTCTCCTATTGTGACACCTTTTTATTTGCTGGGAGCCATACGATGCGAAGGAAGTTTCTTAGAAGACTCGAAAGAATTGTTCCGAATGTGCTATGATATATCAAGCGAAAGTAAGCCGCAACAGCAGTCATCTCGCCAATGAAATCGCGACGGAATCCGCGCGCAGGTTGAGAAACTGAAGTTTGTGCAGCGATAGCCGACGAGACAACAGCCCTTTCCTATCAGCACAGCTCACGAGGGATGAATATATATATGTGTGCCATCTGTGTTATCATGGTTACGCGAACAAACTCTCCATTTGACTATGCGGCACCGCGTTTGTACTAGTATACATTAGACTGCTTCTTTAGACTTCAGAAAATGATGTATGAGTAACACTGCTGAATCGTGAAAGGCCGGGCCGCGCTGCAGCAGTAAGTTACCTGATGTGTGCGCATCTGTACTTGTAATGCCTTTCGAGCTGTGTCGGCGGCGCCCTGACTGGCTCTCTATGGTGTCTTGTCGGGACGGACTTCGCCCCGGGCACGGTCTTTGTCGTGTCTCCACTCTGTTTTCTTGCGCTGACTGTCATCACTTCAGCGACTTTTTCTTAGATGGGACACCTCGGTGGTTATGCTGCCATCGTTTTTACAGGTGAACGTGAAGGCCTCCTTTACCTTTTGCTGCGGCGCCTTGACGTTGTCAGTTCATGGGCACGCGTCGAGTGGCAGTCGTCGGTCTGCTCACCAGGTTTTCCGGCATGGGGCGCACTGAGCTCTTTTCATCCTGCGCTTGTCTCCTTCGCATGTCATTTCTTTCTCTCATCTTTCTCTTCTCCTCGTTCGGGATTCTTGTCTGGTGAGGAGGTGGGTCACGGAGTTAGTGGCTCGAAAGAAAGACAAGAAGATATTCCATTAATTACCCACACTTCGCCAAGAGAGTGTGTTGCCGAGCGCCATGTGATGAAAGGTTCCGAGCTAAGGCAGTGTGAAGGAGAGGAGGACGCTCGAGCACTTGATACTCCTACGATTCTGAAGCAGAAGATTGCTCCTATTTTGTGTACACTTCTCGGAAAGAAAGAAAAGCAGACAGACCAGGTACGATTTGTGGGAGAGGGAGCGCATGGTGCATCTGCGGGATCTGATGTAGCCTGGCGCTTGTTTGAGACAACTGGTGGATCAGTTTTTGCTTCTCATCATTACTACTAGAGTTCTTCTATGCTCTCTCGACTCCACTTGACAACAGCTACCCTTGAAGATGATCACGACAGGACGGGGAAGAATTGCTTTTGGTTACTTAGCTTGAGACAGTATTTTTACATGCGTACTTGCTAGCATGGTGTGTACTTAAATCTGTGGCTTACTACATTCGATGTCCGTCCGCCGGGATGTGCAAGCCGTTTCCGTTAGAGTGCGACGCGTGCTTTCGAAGTATGGTCTTGTTGCTTCGCCGTCCGGAGGAGATCTACATACGTTACTGTGCATGCCACTCTAAACTCGGCTGCGTGCCTACTTAGTTGACTGTGTGTGCGTGTGCGGGGGGCCGGCGAGGTATACACGTCGTATATCTGCTTTGCCCGCGGAAGTTCATGTTTCATTGTATGCGTGTATGTATGTGAGTACGCATGTCTTCTTCATTGAGACGAGATGTCTTTTTCTGTGGCCAGCGATGGCTTGTCTTCACGTTCATTCTATCTCTGCGTCTTCTTGTCCTTCAGATCGATGGTACTGACGATGTTGGCATTCGTCGAGCCTCTTCGCTGTCACCGAGTACTCTCGCCACGCTTGTAGATGTGTTTTACAGGGTAGCAGCTGAGAGATGCTCTTTCACCTGTGTTGGCTCTCCTCCATCGTGTGGGGCGCCGGTTCGCGCACCAGATGATGGCCTTAGCGCAGAAGAGACAGGAAGCGACGGCTATCCACGGCCTGACAACGGCTCCGAAGGTTATGCGTCTCACTGTCTTTGGCTGTCAAACTTCTTTCGTGAAGACTTGATGTTTTACCTTGCACGGGTAGGTGAATGCCTTGTTTCTCTTTGTTCTTGGGTAGCTCACGTCAGAAGTGAAGAAGGTAGTAGGTACAGTCGGGGTGGAGACACGCAGGCTCACGGATGCGGCCACACCAGTCTCCGTCGCTGAAGATGAAATGGGACAAGCAAGAAAGAAAGGTGGACAGTCGGTGGTTAAGTGAATCAAGTAGTAAGGTTGTCACACTTGAAGCTAGATTGAAGAAGATACTTGATTGCTCAAGCGGAGTCTACATTCCCTCCGCATTCTTTGAGGGTCTGAACGGAGGCGTGATCATTTCCTTTGACTTTTCTTGAAGCAAAGGAGAAGAGATGAAAGCTCTTGTCAGGAGAATTTGCTTCTGTCCGGCTCGCGCGTTCTGCAGCTCTGTACGTCGACCTCCCCCTGTGATGAGACTGAGGCTCGAGATCATGAAGAGGGCTCTCCCTCTCTGTTTGACTTGGGTGGCCACGGCGAAGGGCTTTGCCGGGCATTAGTCCCGCAGATAGTGTGCGCTGAGAATCAGTCCATGGGATGTTTCTTGGGAAGCGGAGAGGCCGGCGACAACGTGACAAGTAGCAGAGGCAAAGATGTTTTGACCTCCATTTACTGGAATAGAATACGAATACTCCTGAGAGCTGTGGCCCTGGACCCGACCCGAAGCGCAGAAGAGCGCCTCGACTTCATTTTATGGAAGGTAACAAATGACACTCATGAGAGTACGGTTTAAGGAGGAGATAGTGATGTGTATGTACACTTGGGCAGAAGTAGGTTGTTTGCTATGACTTTCCCATGCATGCAGTATAGCGAAAGTGTCCATGGACAACCAGGAGAGCTTTCTGACATTCTTCCTCTAGTGGAGCTAACCAGGAGCATCACACCGGTCATGCACGCGTTAAAGTCAGGCAAGTGTAAAGGGTCTTTATGGCATTGGTGGTCCCTCACGTCGACTGAGGGGGATCCTAGGGGAGGATCCATTTGCGATCACAGTTGATTGAGCTGCCCCCCCCGGGAATCCGCCTCATTCTGAAGAGACACCTTGTTTGTGTCTCTTCTGATGTACATCGTACCTCTGGCACTATATACTCCCACCTTACGGATTGTCTGACCTATATTACTTGGGACCTTGTGCCTAGCCGTCTGTTTTGTGCGTACTTTCTCGTGTAGAGTACATATGTATATGCCATGCCCCGCCTTTGGGTTTGCTATGTCCTAGGTCTTTCCAGCAACTCTTTTGCGGGACCGGAATCCCCCGAAGCACGAAGATCACGGAGACGCACATCAAACGTGTGTTACGACCTTCACCGGGGCAACGAGTTCACGTGGCTCTTGCTTCCGGTGTCGGCTGTCTAGCCTGTTGCAGTTCTGCGTGTTGAGCTGGGCAGCATGGCTTGTATCGCTTGTCTACAATAGAATCATCAACGTCAAGCCGGAGAGAAAACAATCATTCGCGAATGCCTTGAGCGTCTTCCTGAGGTAAGCGCTTTTGTATCTTCAGTGACGAGACAGGGCGGGNNAGGTTCCGTCTACTGTGTGTTTGGAGTATGAGGAGTATCCGTGGATGCTTTGCTGGAATTTTTTGCCTGTGTGTTCTGTCCTCAGTTTTGTCTGCACCTGTCCAGATGTGAGCCGTAGCAGTCTCCGAACTGCCGTTTGTCAGCTGTTCCCCTTCGTTTTCTTAGCAATATCTCCTCCCTCCTCTCTCCCAGCTCATTTTCTCCGACAGTATCCTGGTGTAGGTCCGACTCCCAGAGAAAAGGGTTCCTGTTCACAAGGACCAAGAATGACCGCAGCGGACAGCCTGTCCAGGGTCAGTAGTTCAGCACAGGAGTCTCAAGAAGAGTCGAAAACTCAACAGGTCGATTCTTCTTCTCCCACACAGTTGAGTCGTTTGTTTCGAAAAGCCTTCGATGAAATTCTGTCTTGTTTCCCAACAGCAGGAGAAGGCGACGGCGAAGATGCCCGACCCCCTCAGGAACCCTGGCCTCCTCCTTTTACTTATGGCTGCTGGCTGGGTCTCCTTAGGGATTGCAGGGCATCACCTGTATTTTCAGCTGCTGGAAGAAAGTCTGCAAGAAGTGGTGGATTTCGTAGCAGCACATGTCCTCGTGGCAGTCGGCTTCTTGCTCGTGGGAAGCCTGGGAATGCTGCGAGGAACGAGGCCACCGACGGCGCTTCTGACAGCTTCGTGGAGCCAGACACGTCGGGAGGTCCGTCATTTGAAAGCACTAGTGCTCTTCTCCTGTGTCCTTTTTGCGGTGACATGTTTGACAAACATCATTCTTTAGGCCGCTTCATGCCTTCGTCGCAATCGCGCGCAGCCACGTTCGCCTCGCCTTCGTCGTCATCGCTTTCGGACCAAGTAGAGGACCCACCCCCAAGCTCAGTTTTTTTGCCCAAGTCCGTAGCGGCACCTCATATTGTAATTTCCCCAGCCACTTCTTCCGTTCTTGAAACAGATCACTCAAGCTCTCTGAGTTGGAACTCGGGAATTGCTAGCTCTGTGTCATTTCAGCCTGAACTCGCTTCTTCGCCGTACCTCACTCGTTTGTCGGCGGCTTCGCACATCGGCCCACGACGAGCGAGAGAGCCCTCCATCGAATGCGACAGCAGTTCTGGTGATGCTTTATCGTGGAGGCATCAGCAGCAAGGGACCGAGGAACGTTGTTGTTCTAAATGCGGAATGTCCGTCGTTCTACTCCGCGAGCACCCGCTAGCTTCACTGAAGCATCACATGTCTTCACACTTGTCATTTGTCTCCGCCCCTGATGGGCGGATAAAGGGACACGACTTTAGTACACTCCATGGAAATAGTTCCGTGCTGGTGCGCCTACTGCGGCTTCTACGAGCTGCAGTGACTTGTATTCTTTCTTTGTCAAAGACGAATCCTCTCTACTGTTCCATGGCTTCCATTCTCAGTCACGTAGAGCCTCTCGGGACCGAGCCGACGAACGATCCATGCGGGCAACGGGAAACATCTTACGAGCTGATGCGGCGCAGACTCTCTTTCATACCCGGGGCACCGGTCTGCTTTTGCGAGCGCACAAACCCAGAGACTATCTTCAACTGCTTTCTTGACCAAGCAGCTATGCTGCGCTCTCTCTGTATTATCCGCGCTCGCGCTCGAGGAGGAGGAGATGCTGGAGACATTGGAAGTGAGAAATGGAAAGCAATTAACCTCGCGAATCAAGAGGCTATCTCTGTTGCAGTTCTGACCGTCGTAGTGACCTGTCTCACGGTCGCTGACTGTTCGGTGGGTATGGTACCTGATGATCTTCTTGGAGCTTTATCTGCTGGGAAGGGCCTTAACAGTGGAAGAAGTGAAGAATATGTGACCGGGAAGGCACTTCATACACCCGCAGGAAAAGAAAGAGGGCAGACGGATAAAGTGTCTTACATACATGTACAGGGAACCGCCGGGGGGGAGACACCGGAGATGGTTATTGAAGTAGAGAAAAGCGAGCTTTCGAAAACTCGCGATCAATGGTGGAAGCATGAACATACAAGGGATAGGATCTATACTTCTGTCTTGAGTTCTTGTGCTTCCGTCCTCCTTTCTCTCATCCGCTCCTGTATATGCAAGAGATTTTTTTCCGCTCTCCCTAGCATACTCCCTTCCCCCGACGTCTCGACAGAGCCCCTGCCCCCCCGTCATTTTCTGCCGCCAGACTCCCAGCCGTCACCTAACCAAATAACGGAGCGCCCCGGCCAGGCGGACGTCTCTTCTTTCTCCGAGGTCTCTCCTACTGAACATTCCACCGAAGTGAAGGAGAGAGTGAAGTCCTTCAAGGGGCTCACTTGCTTTCAAGAAGATCTCATCCAGTGCAGCTCGTGGCCGTGGCTTTTACCCGCGGAGGGCACGAGATGCGCTGTTGGCGGAGAAAGAACCGGAGCTCTTGCTCGAAAGATCTTACTGACTCTCGTCATCTCCAGCGATAGTTTATTACAGGCGCTGTTGATTTCAGCTGTTCTTACTGGTCTGCAGGAGTGCCAAGGGGGGTCAAGGATGAAAGGCACAGACGCTCCTTCCCCCCCAGAGCCCCCGAGATTTGTCGTGGCTGGAGAAGTATTTCTGAATCACCTGCTGGAGCCCGCCTCTACGATGAGGAGTCTCATTGCTCGTGCGAGGCTTGCTGTACTATTTGGAGCACCCCTTCTCCTGCTTTGCGATAGCATGACAGTCGCTTCGGGTTTCAGGTCAACCACGTTTTCAACTCGTCAAGGCAACGATCAGCAGGGAGCAAATCAGAAACAGCGGGGAATAGAATGTCCCCAGAAAACAGGAGCTGTCATTCTCTCAGGAACAACAAACCGACCAGCAGGTGGCGCAACGCGGCGTGAGCGCGGAGGGAGGGAATCTGAGAGAGTAAACAAGGCCCGGTGCGAAACGGGCTGTTTTCTTCGGGGCGACAGTACTGCTCTGTGTGGAGGTGATAGGATTGGTATCGCCTGTTGTAGCGGCGTTTTCGCTCGTTTGAAACAAGCGTATGAGGAAAGTAACGACTTTAGACGTTCGGGTTTACTGTCGGTGGAGAGCCCGATCGATTTGCCAGGAATCATGAAAACACTTGTCACCATGGTGGTGGCAGCAAACGAAGATGAGCTATTACTGTGTGAGGTGCTCAAGAGTCAAAGTGCGTGTCGTCGTGTCCTGGATCCTTGGACTGGGCCGGGGAATCTCACCCCACACCAGATTGTAGGCAATGCAAGCTCGCACGTTCCTTTACCTAGCGCACAGTATCTACACATTCGTAATGCCTGTTGCTGCGGGAAGCCCTCACCGTCTTTCCAGCTCTTTGGGCAGCTTCTGCAGACAGGAGAACGCGACATCTCTCAAGAACATGCTGTGCACTCAGGAAGTTCGAGAGATCCGGGTGATCGCCAGTCCCTGTCCCCTTCTTCGGTAAACACCTGTCGAGTTTCTGATGGTCCCGACTTGGCCATAACAGCTCTCAGAACATACAGACGAGAGACCCTAGCCATCTATCCGTCTAGTGGTGTCTTTTTACCTTCATGCCAAGGTGGACCGTTCCCGAGTCCTCTTTGGTACTTGGACTCCTCGTCGCTGCCCTCTGGGTGCCCCTCAGCCTCCGCAGCTCTTTATCTCAAGGATGCTCTTGCAGCGGTGTACGCAGGCGCAACTGCGGCTTGTACTTCGGAGCGTGTGTGCGAATCTTTCTCCGCCGTAAGCGAAGCGAACACCAGCGCAGCAGGAGGATGTGGTCCGCAAGAAAATACGTCCGCAAGCACTCTGGAAGCTGGTAGCCGGGCCGTCAGCGTCGCGATGCGCTACTTCGAATACGTGTCGGGCTCAGTGGGCTCGCGGACAGCTCCTGCCTCCCTCATCCAAGCATGCTGTGGAGATGGAGCTTGTTGTTTAGATGCCGTTTTCTCTCTTTTCTTCTGTCCTGCTATCAGCAGCAGCACGGCTAAATGGCATGCGGACGACAAGCGCACCTACTCGTTTAGAGATTCTCCTTCTACAGAGAGGATGTACTCATCAACGCCCTCCGTACCCATGAAACGCTTGTCCGCTCCGTGGTGCCGCTCGATTCTCATGCTCTTCGTTGGACCGTCAACATATACGCTTGTCCTGCAGGGTCGGCGTAGGCGGAGCAATCTCGTGACTGGTTCACCTGTTTTATATTGCGACGAAAGGGGTGTCGTGGCACTGCGCTCCGGCGGGAAAACATCGCGTCTGTTATCCTCACTCTCTGCAGCATCAGAGCACGCCGAACAGGAACTGTGTGCAGCCGCACTGCTTCCAGGACTGCTGTGGCATGCAGATCTCGACGTGCGACGACTATCTGAGAGTGTCGGGCTGTTCAAGTTGCGACCCCAGTGGGATGGCTTATTGGCGCGGCTGCTGTTGTCGATCCCAGACATGTGTACGGGCGGGAGGGCAGGTGTAGGAGTGGCAGGACTCACGCGGTTTCTAGTGCTGGCGACACAGCAGTCTCCGACTTGGGGGCGGCAACGGCCAGGGACTGATTATCGTGGAGGAGCTTGTGGTCTTGTTGAGGGGAAACGACTTCAGACGCGCCTGCTGCCCCCCTCCGGGAATGGAGCCAGCACTGCTCCCAGTGAAGGTACAGCTCTGACAAGGGCCGTGAATGATGTGCGAAAAGAACCCAAGGTCACAGGTGAACAGAGCGATGCAGGGACAGCGGCACTCGATAGGCTATGTCTTCTTGCAGTTGTTAGGTGTTTATGGAGTGCGGCAAATGCGGATACTTGGTTTCGAGACGAAGGTAAGACTTCGATGTTCGCCAGGGACACAAGCCCTGTCGTCATTGAGAGTGGCAGGACCGATACAAAAGACGGAAGCACCCCGTGTACAGGACACCCAAGGAGAGATCTAGACGCTGACTGGCAGGCGGAAGAGGCAAGGGCCTGGCTTCGTTCTCGGCTTGCGTTGTTATATTGTGCACGTCTCCAAGCCGAAGGGAGGACTGCGGTTCCACCGGAGGATACACAACGGGGAACACTTCCTAGCAAAAGCGCCATCGGGCAAAGGCCCTCCAAGCCTCATGTCGTCTCTAGAAACCTGGCCGACACTCCGCTGGCTTCAGATGTGATGGACGTCGATGAGGTTGCCGACGGAGGTGAGGCCAAGAATGAGATTGCTAACACTGGTTTCTCCAATCACTCGGGCAGTAGGGAGGCGGTCGAGTTGCATCATCATCATCAGGCAAGCCTGTTAAATCAGATCAACAGCGAAGGGCTGGGAGACAAATTCCTGGAGGACTTCCTGACACCTCATCGTCTTGAGATCGAGGAACTTCTACTTCATTGTATTTTCCCGCCCTCATTACCTGTACCTCCCGCAACACCCCAGTACCTTATCAGCTACCTGCATTTGTTCTTGTCTGTGGCGAGTGTGCCCGTGCTCATCGTCTCGCTGCTGATACACAAAGAGAGTCATTTGTCTCCCTCCGGTAGGAAGACCCTATGGGAGACACTCACTAGTTTCCTTGACAAGAGTCGAGGCCTCCGCATGCTCTTTCTCACTATCAGCTGTTCGCATCGACGGCTTCTCGACACTCACGCTGCGAGGCTGGTTGACAGTCTAAATAGTTGTTTTCAGGCGACGCAGAAGACGTTACATCAACGGCCTTGGCTGTTGGAAAGACTGGGACAACCGATCTTGAAAAGCTCTCTTTGCGTGACAACTCCGGGACCCTTGCAAGTCTACTTCGCTGCGCTTCGGTTGCTGATCTTGTCATTCTCGGCACCCACGTTGCTTTCATATGCTCCTTCCTTTCTGAATACACTTGGCGAGTTTCAACGCAGCTCTCCTGAGGTGGTGCGTGGAAACCACTTCTTCTCCTTCGCACTTTCCGAGACAAATCGGGATGGCAGTGTGAAGGATAGCGGCTCCTGTGCACGGAATGCGGATTGCTGTGGCGGTGCTGCAGCTGAAGCAGCGGAGCTGATAGCGCTTCTCATTGCCCGGGGCTTCGAAGCCATCGAAGCAAACGAAGTTCCTCCTTGCTTTTTCTATGCGACCTTGGCTTGCACGCCAGTTTTTCCACCGCTCCCGTCACAGCAGTCGTTCTCGGGTCTTCCGGGCATCACAGACACGGACAGTGGGAGTGGTGGGAGTGAGATTTCAGTCGATAGTGAGAAAGAGCAGTGGCCTAGCAGCCAATACCTAAACGAGGATCAGCGGAGTCGCTTCGATGTTACCTCCCCTCCGTCACTTCTGCCCTTGTTTTCTCTTCTTCTGTCTTTCATTTACCACCCGTCGGTCTCAACACCCGGCCCCTCCTCTCCATCTCCACCTGTGACTGCGGCGGGTAGACGAACCGATGATATGACGAACATGAGTCATCGTACCTTACCGAGCAAAAGCGAGAATGCGGCCGGGCCCCAGCCGGACTTGCGCTTACACGACGAGCAGCAGAGGCAGTATATCTGGGAGCAGAGGGAGTTTGTTAGTGCACAGATGCGGTGGCCTTTAGAAGTCACGGTCATTCGCTTTGCAGCTGTGGCTGCATTCTTGAATGACGTATACCCCTACTTGACTCGGTTAGCTGCTGCGGAAACACTTCAGAAGCTTCTTCGAGTGTATGGCACACCACTCGTCCGCCTTCTCTACCAGGCGCGTTCTGTTGAGGAAGATGGGGGGGGCACACGCGCTGCTTCTCTGGGAGAGCACGATACACAAGAAGCTCTACAGCGAGCTGATGGCCGCAGGACGTCGCTTGATCTTATGGCGAGAGTGAGTAACCCTAGTGTCGCGCGCTCCTGCTAGACTCTGTCTCGTATTTTGCAGCTAATGTCTTCGCAAACCTCATCTTTTCCTTTATGCCTCAGAGTAATAAGATCTAACAAGCAATTAATTTTTCTAGGTGGAGTAGACCTCCTTCACTGAGCGTGTTTTCACTCCTGTTGTTTCAGGTAACTGAGACGTGTCAAGCTGTCGTGGCCGAGTTCTGCGATGATTATTCCCGGCAACCAAAGGCCCTGCCTGTCAGGTGCGCCTCACTACTAGGCTTTCTCATCCCTATCTTGTCTCCGCGTTCAAGCGAAGTCGGATATAACAATTTGCAGCTCTCATCACGAGGAGGCCTTGTGCGCGGCTCACAGCCTACGGGGGCCCCTACATCTTCAGCAGCTGCTGATGCACTAGGAGTGAATATTGTATCTAGCGGGGAAAGAAGTACACGTCGCCTTTCCTATTCCTCTCCTATGGCGGAAGGCGCTGGGCAACAGCCGAGGAAAGCCGAGCAAGGCTCAAAAGCGGGCGTCAGAGACGGAGCAACATGCAAGCTAACGGACTGTTGGTGGCGAATCAGCGATGATGGGAAGCTTTGCTGTGAGCTTCTCGAGAGGGTTCTCATCTGTAACCTTCACTTGCCTGTCGCAGCGAGGTCAACGCAAGAAGTACTGAAGGTCTTGGGATTTCATATACATTCTCCAAAAGGTAAGGTGGGCAGGCAAGACAACGATGGCATTGGTACCCAGCTCCTCGAATACTGTGACCATTAAAGATGGCGCGTCGCCGCGAAAGAATAGGACGAGAAGTCGACTGGAAAGCGGTCTCTGGCCTGGGATGGCGTCCACTAGTCTGGTTAGATATAAGCACTACCGTTGAGGCACCTTACTCAGACCTGCCCACCGCTCTGCTAGCATGGTGCAAGTCCTCGTAGTGATATTCGTAGTAGAGGTGTCCACCCAAGTCCGGCGGTAGTTCGGCTGAAGGAGTGTCACCCTCTCTCAGCGGCAGGCTGGGACAGCAGTTCGCTGGATCGTTTTTGCTGATTTGTATGTAGACCTGCAGTTGATGCGGGTGTGTTTCTATCTGTGCCAACGATCTATGGTAAGTATATGTGACTATATGTCTGTCCTGCTTGCCTTTCACGATCTTTCGTGCTCTTTTTTACACATCTTGACAAGGTTCCCTTGAAGTTCTGTCCTCACGCGTGACTCCAGCGTAGTAAAATACAGCTCAGCTGTCGTCTTTCTTGTTCATTAGGCGACTGACTTTACTCAAGGGAAGGACATATCGGATCCTGTTTCTTTCAGTGTGTGAGTTCCTTTCTGGAGTGTTTTATGATCTGCCGCATTCAGCTCTCTCTTGTCGAGAATTAGACAACGTGCACGGACCTCATTGCTTGGATCTTTACTAAAAGCTACCGCTCCTTCTTATTCGAATGTCTTTTGTTTTCGTGTTCTCCCTCTCCGCTTTGTTTCCAGGCCGCTTAGCACAGATGTTTCCTTTTCTAGCAGAGAGTTTTTTCGGAAACCGCGGAGTATCGAAGCCTTCTCTAGGCTCAGAGCTTCCGAGTGTATTTGAGTCCCCACCATCATCCCGGTCTGCCTGGAATACCACATCTGATGGTTCCTTGCTTTCCTCTCAAGCAGGGGGAGTAAGAGCAGCAGAGTTAGTATCGTTTCAAATCAGGAAAGGAAGTACTTCTTCTCCTTTTTGTTTAGCCCCTCCGGGTGGAGGTGCCAGTCCATCTCTCTCTCATCTGGAGCCATCGCCTTGGCATACCTTTGTCTGGAAAAAAGTCCTACCCTCTCAAGTTCGGACAGCTTTGCTTCCTTATTGCTTTACATCTTATGAGCGCGTGAGCGCCCTGAAAACAGCCAACAGCCTCTCTGGCCGCCCTGGAAGGGCTCTACCTCTTAGCTTCAAAAGAAGTGCTGACTCAAAAAGTCCACAACCTAAGCGGTCCGACACGGGGGGCACGGCTCCGTCACGAACACTAGGTTTGACCGATGAGCTGAACCTCCCTACAGGTGGGCGTGGTAAGTGCGATAGTCGGATGCCGTGAAACAATGGCTACCTTTATTAACCATGGATATGAGCTGAAAGCTCATGCCAATGGTCGCTTCTCTCTTTCTCTCAGGCAGCGTTGTAGTTGCCTGAGTTCTATACTTTCAATGCATCTCTCAAGACTCTTGTGTCGATTGCACTGTAGACGTGGCGGAGCAGGAACAGATAAGTGGAATATACTTATGAAGGAAGACATGTCGCGTCAGGTACTTAGGGCGGACTACGGGTTTCCAAGACGTTCCTTCAGCGTTCGCCTGTACGACGTTGTCAGGCTTCTTCGGAACTGCTGACGAAAGGAGATTCAAGCGGAGCGTCCTGATTTCCGAAGTATTCACTTATGACAAGTACATTCAGCCATCGGTTCAATCGAGATTCTAGTGCAGCAACTCTGGCTGTATTCGCTTATACCCGGAATTGGCAATGACATGTTGGTTGTGATCAGCCACCATTGAAGGGCTTGCCGTCCAGCGCCCACTCATGTAGAGGGCGACGTGTGAACGAGACTTTACATCACTAATGCTTATTCTCCATTTCATCGCGGCGGATTCGTGATTCTGCAGATCGCGTTAGGATTACAGACTCAGTTCGGCCGATCACGTTAGTCGAGCCACTATGATAGCGTGCAGTACGCGAATGAAAGAGATGCCATGTGTCGACGGGTTCCCTGGAGCACAAGGGATGGAAGTGCGCTGAGTGATACTGTAGTTCACCATGGTGTAGCCCTTGAAATCAGCAGCATCAGCGTTTTTTAAGAGGGAAGCCGCTCGCAAACTAACTGGTGCAAGAAGGTCGAGTTGTGCATGTGCTTCTGTGGACTGTGTGGCCTCATTAGCATGCAAGCGGGCAGTGGCGCTGCGCGCCCTCATCATGTGGATGCTCCGGCGACTTCATCAGCAACAGGCAATAATGCTATCCCAGCAAGGACAGCAGCAGACAGCGAGGAAGTGCCAGCAGTCGAAACTTCGCCGAAACATCCCGGAGCGGGTCGACGAGAAGTCTCTGCAGCAGTCCCGCGGCCCTTCAGGCGGTGGGAGTACTTCGTCCTCGAAGCAGCAAGAGGTTACCGTGATCTCTTCATCCTCTTCTTCCGAAGAAGAGAAAGAACGCCCACGGCCACAGCCGGCGCGGCTGACTCCAACTCCGCGGGGTGCTCTGCGGTTAGCGGTGTTCAAAGCCTGCGATGTAGTACTTCTGCAGCTTCCCAAAGTTCTCTCATTTCTCCTGCCGCACATGACGGATTCCATTCTATGTACAGCTGCGGACCCTGAAGGTGCTGCTCGTGAGCTTGCCAGTAGAATCACGACACTACTTGTCGCTTCAGCGGTGGGATCCCGGAAAGAACGAGGGTGCGCCGCAGAGGCAGCTGAGCTTCGGCTGGTCCATGACTCACCTCAGGCGGGGACCGACGCCCATGCGGACAACGGTCTTGCGACGGAGACTAGTGACAGCCATTCAACGTGCCAGGTGAGGCTCGAACTTCGACGCAGAGGGGAGCAACTCCAGCAGAAAAATTCAGTACAGCGTGGGGCCCTAGAGACAGAAGTCGAGTTCCAGAGTCCACGATAGTACTGGGTGCTGTCGGAGTCATCTACTCCTCACCGAGGGCTTTGCTTGTCAGTGATAAGAACACGCTAACACAGTTAGCCCAACTGTGCGTGTCGAACCCGGAACAAGCCTGTCCGCGACAGGGCATCGTTTCTGTGTGCTGCCGGTGCGAGCAAAGACCGATCACACTGCCAGCGCTGACACGTGATGTGTGTCCCGGCTTTCTCTGCTCTCTTCGTGCAGTCTGTTTGGGTTGTTGTTGTTGTCGTGCTTTCTTTCGTTTCTTAGGCACTCTTTGGTCTTCTTCAGAAGTTACACGATTGGCATTCGTGGATACGGGGTGAGTCTCTCCCGTCTCTGTCGGCAAGGATCAAATCGACAAACCAAGAGGTCAAGAGTCTGCAAAATGAAACAGAGAGCGTCCCAGGCGAGCAGGGAGCCAAAGCACCTAATCGGAGTGGAGAGAATGCCGGAGCGACAAATACGCCGGGACAGCAGTCTCGAAGGCGTGCAAGACTTGACATTGCCCTACGTCGATTGGAGCGGTACAAGGCTCAGGAACACAGGCAAAAGGCTTTGGCCCATGCGTTACAGACACTTCTCCGGGGCGTCGATCCACTGCTCCTGGCCCGAGCCGCCGCGGGATGCGGGGCCTATGCCCGGTGAGGACGTCAGTGATGCCATAGGGAAGCCTGACCTGGCACTCGGTCTGTAGCACGTTGTCTTCAGTCCTGGATGGTCTGTAATGAAGACGAGGCACGAAAAGGCTGCTGTCTGGCAAGCATAGATCTAGTGCTGCGCTATAGTAGGCTTGTCATAGTTCTGAGGTCGCAGCGTTCTTTGTCTGATCCATTCGAAAGTAAGGCGTGTGCTGTGTGCTCCGAGGAGGGAGGGAGAGCGAATGTCCAGTTAGTGCTGACTTAGATCACCAAGGTCACCAGTCGTTGCTGCCGTTCCCACTGTCGCTGAAAAAATACACAAGGTACCGTTTGTTTGCATGCGACAGGGCACTATATTGGATTGAATCGGAGATGACTGCGGACGTCTACAATTCTCTATATCGCAGTACCAGCCTTGGTATTGTGGGGCTTCCTGCATGCGTCTTTGCCTTCTGCCGTTCTCCGCGTGGAAGTAACACGAAGGCTGTTTTGGCGCCTCCGGCAAGTAGCGAACAACCGAAGACAGGTAAGTGATTCAAGTCAATCTCCTCAGCTCTTGTAGCTTTCGGATAGCCAGCTTTCCCGGGGTTTGATTCTCGCGTCGAGTTCCCGAGAAGTTTTGCTCGGGGGCCCGGAAGTATGCCTCCGCAGAAAGCCTCACGTTCGGAGGTCCATCTGGTTGCCCCATGAACAAACGAGCAACTCTACAGCAGAAATCAGTCTGGCCGCAGTCGCTTCAGTTCGTGAGTCCCGGGGGTTGGGTCTACCCCGGGAGAAAGCCCCTATTCAGTGGTAGTGGCGTTACTATAAGAAAGCTGCTGCGTCGAGAGGCAAGAGAAGAGACATTTCAAGTAGCGGACAGACCAAGCCAGTGAGCGCACATCGGTTGTAACAGCCCAGGAGACCTTTTTGTCCCGCCGTGACGCTCTCTCCTTTGGTGGGGTTATCTACCTCTCGCAGATGTAGGTGGGTGCGGTACGTGTTCTCTCATATTGCGTCCAAGATGAACAAGCTGCATGGACACGAAGTAGATGTAGTGGGGCTTTGGTTTCCAGGCCTGCCTGCTGACATTAAGCTTTGAAGCGGTTGCGTCTGGACAGGGAGAACTGCCTTACAGTATGTGGATGCGCCTTCAGGCACGCCCATTCCTCTTCTGTATAGCCCTTTGTGCTCGCGCTGGCTGGGCCGTTTCTTCAGGTGAAGATCTGTTCCGTAGCTCTTTCCGCCTTCTGGTTGAAATCCTTCGAGGCCTCGATGCGGGCGACGCGCTCACCGGGCTGCTTGAAGTGCGTAGGCTTCTTTCTACACGTGGTGGAAGTATTCCCCTCCCTGGCGTCACCAGCACTTCTCTAACGGGGGGGGAGACGGCTTTGAAAGATTCAAAAGGTTTGCATGCACCTTGCGTTCCGGAGGGACGGCTGAAAGATCCTCAGGCGGGACAAGACGCCAGCATGGATGTGGACATGGATGCAGGGGCGGACAGCGGAGGAGACGAGACAGAGGACGATGCTGACTTTGCTCATTCCTTTTTAGATGAAGAGCGAGTTTTGAGGGAGATCGACACCGTGGACATGCGAGCTATAGAGAATGAGTTTGGCAGACACTGGACTGAAGCCGCCGCGTTGTATCTTCAAGGGTGAGACAAAGTAAAAGCTATTATTTACTAGTCGACAGCGCGTGCCTGTCCACAAGCAAACACAGCGGTTGTGTTCAGATAGCGGTTAATAACCCTCCTCTTCCTCAGAGACTCAGGTCATACAACATCAGATAACATCTGAAGCTAGGCCGTTCAGGTCCCAGCTGTAAGCCAGTTTTCCTTGCTCTTATATCATCGGCACTTGGTATGTTCCGAACGGAATGTGTCCACACGGCTGTCCTGTCGTGACCGGCTCGTTGAAGCTTTCTTCTGAGAAATCATGATTATTTCTCTCGTTGTGTGTACTGTTGTCTGTATTCGCAGAGCCGTAAAGGAAAGTTCGGTGGCAGGGGCTTCGAGGGATCTTCTCAGAAAAAGTGACTGTGATAAGGCTCGTGCCAACGGGAACATCTTGTCACCCGCAGGACGGTGGGCCGGTTGGTTCCGGTGTATCAGTCGAGCAGGGCCTTCTGCAGTCTCAGGAATATGGCCTTCAGCAGCTGCGCTGTGCGTCTCCTTGTCGTCCCCTAATGCGTTGGCGAGAGATTCCGATCAACGGGATCGAGGGGGTCACGACCAGGAATCGAAGACGGCCTCTCATGACACTCCAGGCATCATAGACGACACGGAGAGTCCTCAGCTGTCCGGTACAAGACGAGCCATTCTTCCTGGCGGACTGGTCGCGGCTGCAACAAGCGCTTACTGGAGTCTGGGGAAATGGGATCAACTCCGTGATTTAGTCCATACTGTGGTGGATAGGAGCGTCTCAGCGTCTCCAAAGAATACGCTTCAATACACGACGAGTTCACAGTACCATTCCACAACGAATCATACTTCAGCATACTCGCAGGATACTGTTGACGACGGTATTCATGCTCAAGATACCGTCGAAAGTTGGATGGCACTTCAACACGCTCGGCTGCTCTTGGCCGCGCGTCAAAAAGTCAACGAGCTCTGTTTTCTGTCCGACGGCTCCACCGCCACTACACTGTGTAAGCCCGGTGTTCTCCCTTACCGCTCGGCTCTTCACGTGCCTGTTCTCAGAGGCATGGACGGAGCCTTTTCTGAAGTCGCTTTTCAGGCCTACGAGCAAACGGTCAGAGGTGTCGTGAGGCCGCTGGGTGCAGCGCTCCGAGAGAGCCGGGATCGCGCCATGCCGCTTCTTACGAGGCTTCACATTCTCTCTGACTTCTCCCTTATCTCTCTCAGCGATGGGTCTCCTCTGTCTTGCCTAAGCTACACGAGACGTACACCACTCCCTGGAAGCCTAGGCCTGCCCGAGGGCCTGAGAGATTGTGTCGATCCGGTGTGGCAGGGGGATTATGCATCAGATTCATACCTTGATGGGTCCAACGTGGCGGGCAGTTCCCGCACATATTCTGAGATCTCCAGCCGGCGGCATTTGCAATGCTGTGGCAGTTCGGGAACCGGGTCATGCTGGATGCTAACTAGTGACGTGGGGAGACAGCTAGCTCTTTCTTCACTTCTGCTCCAGCGGGCGTCACTCCGGTGTGCCGGCGAGCGAAATGGAGACACTGGAGAGGGAACCGCGTCTGATGCATTTCAGTTTGTCCTTGGCGCCGCAAAGGTTGCACTGGAGAGCACAAATCACACAATTGCTGCAGCTGCTCTTGGCGTTACTATGAGATTCGAACAGCGTAGGCATGAACAACTCTTGAATGTCCCTGGCGCGGTTCAGTTTGGAGATTACACTGAGGTTATCTCACAAGCTAAAGAATCGTGGAGACGGATTAGGAACGAGACAATGAGGCGCGGTGCTGACACCGGGATCGTCCTTGTGCAAACTCGGGAGGAAAAGAAGGCGGTCGCCAGGCTGGTGCATTGCATGCGAATCGAGAATGCTCTTCAATTGTTAGATCAAGTAAGTGAGCTGGAATCCTACCCAGCGCGACAAAAGTCATCATGTTCGGTAGGTCCTCAGGACTACGGAATAGGGCCAACAACAACAACATGTTGTTGGTCGTGCAGATCGTCTCACCTTCTTGACGGGACGGATGAGACGTTGAGAGGGAACGGCATGGCCACAGGAAAAACGACGGTACATACGGCTGCTCGGGCATGTCTCCATTTGTATAATCATTGATTCACCGAATTTTCTTAGCCAGGCACATCCTGTGATCTCCGCCTCCCCAGAGGAACGCTGAAAGGCGCCGGAACGAGGCGGGAACCCAACGCTTCACTCGTCCCTCCATGGATGGTGAACTCGAGCGGTTGGTTTTTGACAAAAATGAAGGCCCTGAGCGAACAAGGGGTGTCTGGCGTATGGATGGCTCCTCGCACATGACTGTGTATCTGCCTTCCTACAAGCGTTCACTTCACTTCCTCCCCGCACGCCGCTTCGGGTTGAAACAAAACTACGATCTGGGCGGAATTCCTGTGACTCTAGTTTCTATTCCTCTCCGGTGTATGCTCCTGTGCGTCCGCTTTGTCTGGCAGGGCCAGGTCTCTGAGGGTCTTCAGGCTCTAAGTCTTCTCGCGAGCTTCTCAACTCCTTTCTCCCTCTCCGCAACGGTGCCCTCTGCAATGGTGCTGTACATACAGCAGGCCACTAAACGTCTTCTACTTCCTGCAGAAGGCGCGATTGCTTGTTTCGAACAGGTAGGCAAAGGCGAGGAGGAACAGGCGGTCTCAGTTCGCTTTGATTCCTGACCCAGCCGTACTGTCTTTCTTGGGGATTGGAGTTTCAGAGCAACTCTGTAGAGGACAACGAAAAGGGAAAAAGTCTACCTTGCGTAGTATGGGCTCGAGAACATTTACTATGCGGTAGCATGCCTGGCTTGATGCGCGTCTGTTTAGTGGTCTCCGGAAGGGGCACTAATACCCGCAGGCTTTGTTGTGTAGCCTACGTCGCCCAACCAGGCAGTACGAAAGAGGAGGCCGGAGCACCGGCCAATCAGATATAACGTTCCGCCCGGAAAGATAAGATCTCATGGCTGGCTTGACGCGGTATTTGCAAGGGATTGACTGGCCTTTTGAATCTGAGCACACGAGGGTGCGCATGCAGTTGGCACACTCTTGACCCCGTGGTTCACCCCTCCTTTTCTATTATAGGAACTCCGGAGTTGTCCTCGTGAACCTGAGAGCCAACAATTGAGTAAACAAACGGCCTAAGGAGAGCTGAAAGCTCCATTTTCTTTATGTACCCAGGCACCTCTTCAGATACATGCGGCGGCGGCTGGTTGAAAGAGTTTCCTATGGCGCCCCCATAACTCTGAATTCACTTCGCAGGAATACCAGGCTCATCTGGTGGACCGCTTTGATGTCGGGTAGAACTCACTTCATGAGCGGGAATGAGCAGTGGTCATGTCTGCTGCTCGGTTGCCAACAGGATGGCAACAGCTAGTCCGAAAGGAGCTGAGGTGCTCCTACACTCCTGATGATTGATTTGTTTTGTTTCTGTCGGAAGTTTCGAAGTCCTCTGGTGTACCCAGGCTGCCCACCCATTCACAAACGGACGCTGTGCTCAACGGCGACTAGAGGGGCTGCAGGAGGGATTGTTTCTCTATCGAGTGTTTGACTTAGTGGCCGGGGACTTTTTCTCTCGCTTCTTTTCTGTTACGGTGTGTTTCAGGCTGTACGGCAGCAACAGGAGAGCTCCGGTGTGTACTATCAGTATGCGCTTTTTATCGACTCACTCATCTCCACTCGTCTAGAAGAGGAAAAATCCCGACCGCCCTCTCTTTTTTCGCATATTGGTCAGCAAGGCTATGCCACCTCTACATCATCGTCGGGAGGGGGTAATCGACAGCCTCAGTCTGCAGGGGCTGCGTCTCCATCGCGGCTTGCAGTTGTCCCAGGCAGGACAGACAGAGCAGGTGAGCCTCGTTGCTATCTGGCTATCTACTCTGCCCAGTCGGGAAGCTAGCCTTGGACGAGCGATATCTTTGCCCTCGTGCTCGCATTGCATGTTTGTCCGCCCGTTTCGGCACGTCGGGTGGTTGTCTCTGGAAAGGCGTGGTATACGAGTCTGTCAAAGGATGCAGCGGGACTGCCGTACCCAGCACTCTACCCTCATCCCTCTCTTTATATACTCTGAGGTGAGCGTTGATGAATGGCTTCATACAGCTGCACGCAGAGACCATTCTAGATTTTCCTGTTACTGTCCTTTCTAAGCGACCGCAATCCTTGGGACGGGACCGGCGACTGACCACCTGGCTGCACATGCATGTCTTGCAACGAAGTTGTGTCTGCCTCATGTCCGTTCAGACCTGGCGCTGCCGTTTCTCGTCTGCGAAGCCATCCGCCTATACCTCAAGTGTCTTTGTTGTCTCCCACATTCTCGCCAAGGCAAGAGCCTTTCGTCCTCTTCCCCACTATGGTGGGCCTCTGCAGAAGCAGAGCGTGAAGAAGCTGCCCGCCAGCAACACCACAGCACGCATCGCGTTTCTGCGTTGCTTTTCACCTTTTGTACTCCCAATACCTTCATCACGCCTCATACCAGGCTAGATTTGCGCACGTGCGAGATGTACGCGGAGCGCCTCACCCGGGTGGTAATGCGAGAAGAAGGTGCACGCGTACCTCCACAGTACTGGTTCGAGGTCGTTGAGCAAATCGCGTGTCGTTGCCAGCATCCTCTTCTCGGCCGTGAGGTCTGTGGAGCTCTTTTAGCCCGCCTGATGAGCCGATACCCCTGGAGGACACTGTGGCACGTTGTCAGCCTTGGCAACACTGTCGTCCGCGATCGAAGCAGACGCGAGGCCCTTACGCGTACCTTAGAGACGATTGTAGCACAAGTACGTCTGTCTTTCAGTAGAGGAGGCTTTATTGAGGAACTGCAAGTCGGAGTAATTAGGGCTGTTTTGTTTGTCTCGTGCTGAGGATACGATTAGTTAGATCTTGGCGGGGACTTATTGCGCCCGTGGTGCTCCCACACGCAGTCCTCGTGATATGACAGGAGCAAAGACCGGTTTTGCTCTTGTCATATCACGGCTCTCTCGCGCGGTGATAGTACGAACTGAATATATGACCCTAGCTGTCTGTGAGGTATTCAACGCGGGAAGCTGACTGATGCTCACATGGCCTCGAGCAAGTCATAGAGCTGAGTGATGCGTATGTAGGTTGAACTGTACGTGGGAAGCTGCCAGCATGTGTACCAGGTACCCGATAGTTAGAAGATATTGCTCGATTCATTGTGAGAAGCTGAAGACAGAGAGAAAGAGATTTCGATTGCGTCTGTTTTCATTCTTGGACTGACAGCGCATGCAGTGTTGCCTGCGTTTGTGTCGACGAGGTAGATACGCAAGCCTTTATGCTCTCCGTCCGCTGTTGCTGTTCGGGCTCAATGTCGTTCTTTCCGTTGCTGTCACGGTGAAAGGGGGAATACAGCCGCATTGCTTGCAGTGAAGGCTTCGTGCACCGTTTCCTAAACTTGCGCATCTTCCCCATGTGAATCGCCAGTCAGGTCGAAGCTTCTCAACCAGCTGGAAGATTCCTTCCCCCTCTAAGCCCGTACCCATCAAGATGCCTCGTTACTGCCGCACTTGGGTCTCACAATTTGTGGGTCTCTACATCTTTTTCTTGCACATCACCCGGGATGCTGTCACGTCCAAGAGCGGCTGTTCCGGATCAGCGGCCTGGAGAACGTACATTGTTGTACTCGGGCCAGCGCATTCAACTTAGTATCGTGTACTCCCCTGGTGTCGTGTGTAGTTATATCTGAGTTTCAGTCCCGAGGGACACTCTTGAATGCCTGTTTGTTTGTCTTCGCCCCGTCTACTGCCCTTGGTTTTGGGGACTCTTTCGTTTGATTGATTCATCACTCAGGCTGCAGATATGCAGAAACGGGCCTCGCCATCGACACCTCCTTGTCAGAGAGTCATCGACATCTATAGAGTTGCAGCTCGATTTGCTAAAGAGATGCACAAAGTGGCGATGGACGAGGAGATTAGACGAGAGGACGCGCTTAATGCAAGCAATCGTTATCCCGAACTTTATGCGTGAGAGGCTTTACACGGACAGAGTTTGCACCTCTCACTGTTTGTCTCTTCCTGGTGACGAAACGACAGCACAGTACCTGGTAACAGTAGTCAACAGTGAGGGGAAGGTTCATCCACATAGTAGAAAGATTCGATATCTGTGCTCCATGGTCATCACATGGAGTCCCCAAGTAGGGTCGCTCGATTCAGGCTCTGAACCGTCACTGGTCATCTCGACAGACAACGCCTTTGAAGAACCTGTTCTTGAATACAGGCGCATATTCATGTGTAAGTATGGGTCTAGTAGTGATAGGTATCATGTACGGCTAATTTGATCTAATCCTATCGGCGGACAGGTGGAGGAGCATGTTCTGTGTTCTTCTCTTCCTAGGTTTCAGAATGCTAGTGCCTGATAAATTGGTGTTACAGAGAAGCAAGGAAGGAAAGGAGTGTGAGGGTGGGAGAATGAGCTCCTTTAAGCTCATTTACACTTGGTGTGGGTGCCGACCTGATCTGGATCTAGTCCTTTCGGGTAAAGCAACACGATCGTCGTGTCAGCTTATAGCAGCTACGGTGTTTCCCCCGCTTTGTTCAGCATGTTCTCTCCGGAGCTCTCCCCGGGAAGTCAGGTCGCGAGTGTCGCTGTGCCGACACAGGCGAACCTCCAGGTTGGACCGGCTGACGCCTCTGGTGACACGTCTTCCCTTGTAACAATCGTCTCGGTGTCTACCCAAGTCCAGGTTAGCCGAGGTTTGCAAGTGACCGTTTCTCGACGAAAGTTCATTCATGGTCTTCACCTTGTGTAATCACCATTTTCAGTTCCCATTCCCAAGGTATGCGTGTTGAGCCTTCCCTTTGAGACGGAAAGACGTAGTCAAAAGAACGAGAGAGAGACACAGTACTTGGATTCGAGGAGTTGCAAGATGCTAGCCACATGCGTCGCCTGTGGAGTCTGTGTTTGCTGCTCAAGTAGATTCTCGAGAGGCGAATGTTTGTGCCTAGGCATCTGTCTGTGGTATCAGTCGTTGTATGTGAAAGGCCATTCAGCGCCGCTTTAGTGTGTGACATGAGGACTCGACCGTTTTTTTTCCGTATTGTCTCGATGCTAGTTGTCAGCATTCCGACTATAGTCTTTTCCACTGTGTGGTGACTCGTTATCGGAAGATATGTGCTGGGGGCATATGCAGCCGTTTCAAAGACAGGTGGCAAGAGATTTCTTCTCCTAGTAGGATGGCTTGACCGTTCTCCATGCGCCTCTAGAAAGCGTCAGTATCCTTTACGATGGTATCCTTCGCTCAGGTTTTCCCCAGCAAACAGCGTCCCAAGAAAATGACTGTCCTTGGAAGTGACGGTCGCACTTACAGCTTCCTCGTCAAGAATGAAAGACATGGGGATCTTCGAAAGGACTCTCGGTATGCCCTGTCTTGCGAAATCGCCAGTGTTTCAAGCCCCGTGGGGCGGGAGTGTTCGTTGAAGCCGTGTGTTTCTCTCTCGGTGTCAGCGTGGGTCGCGAAGCTGCCAGATTTCACCGTCATGGTTTGGGGGGGGGGTAGTAGCTATTGGGTTCTTCAGCACGCGGTTAGCCTCTCAATCACTCTTGTTTCTTCCTGGTCAGCTCTTCGTTCAAACTTGCGAACTCAGTAACTTTTTTTGGTAAGCCTCAAATACACAGCCTGACGAGAGGCACATGAACTCTTTCAGTTGCAAGTTAAATCCCCCACCGCTTACTTGTGGCTGGCGTCCCCCCCTCGCTGTCAAGTCACAGGTGTGAGGCGCTTCATCGCGGGAAACATGCTTCTTCTTACAGAATCACTTACTGTCGTACGTCCCGATTGCGGATCGCCCCCCACTTGTCTATCTGGTCTGACGTGTGTCAGGTGTAGTTTTCTTTGTAGGAGTCCTCCGGTGATGATATACCCACATTTCTCTGTTGTTTTACACTTTCGTGTGCTGCAGAACTATGGGATTAGCTGAGAACGTCAACAAACTGTTGGCTCACGATCCTGTCTGTCGGGCGAAAAATCTGAGGGTAAGCGATCACTCTGCGACATCTCCGCCTTTCCTTCCTGTGTCCTCGCCGTTCCTGCTCACTCGTGTTTAAGATTTGGAGGTGCTTAGCTTCGCCGTTTTGCCTTGTTCGCTGAGTTTTGAAGTGAGGGCGGCGAGACAAGAATTTCAGGCGAGGCAGAGCCGACAGTACAGTTTTTTTATATGCCGTCGTGAATGTGCCAACTCTGTTTGATGACAGATGCGCTCCCCGAGAGAGCCTCAAACTCGTAACACCTTGTGGCTTTCACCGAGGTGAACTGTCGCCTGGCAGATAGGACTGGATGTGTCTGCTTTTTTTTTTCTTATTGACAGCTAAAGACTTTTTCTGTCACGGTCTTAAGTGAGGTGACGGGCATGATTGAGTGGGTCGAGGGGAACACGACCCTACGAAAGTGTGTCTGGGCGCTCTACCATGAGCTTATTCCAGACTTCCCCTCCATCACTGCCGAGGTAGGGTAACCGTATATGAAGACAGAACTGCATTCAGCGCTCTTTGGGTCTTTCTGAAAACGCTCTCTTCGTGTCGTTTGACGTTAGGGAGCACTCGCTTTCTTCGCGGCACCGGAGAGCGCCAGCACTCCCAACAACCGCGGCTGCAGCGGCGCGTGTGGTCAGAAGTGGTCCTCTTTCTTTTGAGAAGGGGCTGTCACTCAAAACAGGGCGGTATGCTTCGTCACGAGTTTAGGCCAAGCGGCGACTGACATTCACCAGCATGCAGTTCATTGCAAGCATTGCCAACCCTCGTGTCCCCCACCGTAGGCACAACTAGATTGTCACAGAGCCGCAGAGGGTATCCACCAGGGGGGGGCACTCATCTTGAAAGGAACGTTGCGCGCGACATTGTCTCCTGTTCTCTGGTCGTTGATTTTCTGTTTTTGTACCCTTCTATATCGTATGACGTAAACTCAGCTCCATAGCGGATGTGACCCTTGTGATGCTGCAGGTCGTCAAAGCCTTTCAGCGGGCTCAGAGTAAACGCGACCACGCGGAGGCGTACCGCGTTTTCACTCAGGTCGCCCTGAACAAGATACCTCCAGTCATGCAACGGTAAGAAGGCGTGACACACGAGTACTTGTAGGCTCTCTGGGGCTATAAGGCGGAATTCGCATGCAAATTAACCCGTGGATTCTTGGTCACCATTGCACGGGGCTGGAACAATCATCGCAGGAGAGCGAGCCCGTTTTGGGCGGTGGCCAATAGACACAGAGGCCTGTTCTGTCCGACAAACCTATGTCGTACAGTCGCATGGAAAGCTCTTGGCTTCGGGCTAACCTCAGGAGACGTCGCGCAGGCACGGCCACCTGCTTGGACCCGCGACAGCGGCGTGGAGTCCCCTTAATGTCTCTTCTTTTTTTCTGCATTCTTTCAGGCTGTTCTTCAAGTGGTTCAGTGACAACCCATCGAAATGGTACCGTTCACGGCGAAACTACGCTCGTACTCTGGCGCTTTGGTCATTCTTCGGATTCATCATTGGTCTCGGAGACAGGTATAGAGGCACATTCGTGTGAAAGGACAAATAACTTTTGTTTCGTCGAGAACCGTTTCTCAATTGTATATTTCTTTGTTCGGATCACCGCTCCGCGGAATCCTCTTGCTAGGTCCAACACCAGAAGCGACTGATTGCTTGGGGTTTTCATCCTGCCAGTCTTTCCCTTCTCAAGCGGTCCACATGCTGCCTGGGGCGGCTCCGGTCATTGTTAGAAGAGGTACGGAGAAGTTCCAGAAGCAAGCTCCGTGTACAGACCTAGTCCGGCATACTGGGTCTCTTTTTCAGGTTGGACAGCCTCCGGCTCCCCGACGTGAAGGGTAGGGTACCCATAGTTCTACTCTTTCTGCGTGGACGCTCAGGCATGGAGAGAACATCTTGCTGGACTCGTCGGATGGGACAGTGATGCATGTTGACTTTGATTGCTTGCTTGAGAAAGGAAGGACTCTTCCTGTACCAGAGGTACGTACAAAGACTGCCGTCACCACTGAGAGAAGCCGAGCACTACTTTGTGTGTCCCTCTTTCAGACGACCTCAGCACGCATTTGACCAGCTCCTTCAACTCTGATGGGCGTCGGCCGATAGAAGGCTGAGTCAGCAAATGATGACTTTTGAAAAGAAATTTTGACTCGCTTTAAACAAGGAGAAGCGCACGGCTGAAAGCACCACACTAGAAAGAATGCAGGGGTATTGTTCTTTTTACGTGGAAACGTTTCAAAAAGAAACCCATGGCGGGAGTTTGGAGGTGTATTCTTGTGTTTGTCTTGTACACAGGTGGTGCCCTTCCGACTCACACAGAATCTGGTCAGCTGTCTGGGAATGACGGGAGTGGAAGGCGTTTTCAAGGTGGCGGCAGTCAGCACGATGAGCGTTATGCGGCAGAACCGGGACAGCCTTATTTCTATTCTCATGGTAAGAGTTCTTGCTCATTTTCTTTCACACGGAGGAGAGTCCTGTCTTGGGTCATGTTCGCAAGCACAAGCCTTCTGTCTACGCTTGTGTTCGACACATATACCTGTATAGTCCCAGGTAGATAAATGTCTTGTTATGCATGCACCTGCAGCCGTGTCGTGACTTAACTCAGTATAACGAATGACTTCTTTCATAGTTGTTTTTGCTGCACACGGAATAGGAAATAGACGTCTGGTAGTACTACCGGGCTGTGAACAAGATGTCGGGTGATTTTCTTCTTATCCGGCTCAGAACTTCGTGCACGATCCGCTTATTGAATGGCGCCAGGCGACCGCTCGTCATGCCCAAGTACAGCAGCAGCAACAACGCAAACAAGGACAGTCCCTTCTTGGACCAGAGGCAAGTGACGGATGGGAGAAGCTGGCATACGAGTGTCTAGTTGAGATTGACTATAAACTGAGCGGGGGAGTGGGTGTGACCGCCCGGTCGCTGCCCCCTCACATCCCCTTGGCAATTCTTGGTTCCAACACTCAGCCTGGAACAGACAGCGGAGGTTCACATGCAAGCGGAAAGACGAAGGGGGGGAGCTTTGATGGCCGACTCACCGGGGCAGCGCTCGGAGAAGAAGGAAATGTAGTCAGGGGCGGTGAAGGACAGCTGAGTAGTCCTTCGAACTCGCTGCCGGTTCAAGATCAAGTACATGCCGTGGTCCAGTCCGCAATGTGTTTGCACAATCTGTCCCGAATGTATATTGGTTGGGTGCCGTGGTTATAGTGAACAATGTCAGGACGGAGTCACGACGATGTAGGCACGTCAGCCTCAGGATGAAGATGTGACTGCATGATTGTCGGAGACCTCAGCTGTCGCGTGAAGACTCCAAGTACAGATGTACGGAAGAGAGATTATCTCCCAGTGTGCAGCTTTTTGTCAAATGAGCAGAAACAAACACCTTCTTCGCGAGCTGTGGGTCCGCAACAGTGTGGCAGCAGATAGCAGGGGCGAGATGATATTTTCTTTTGCGTGCGGCGCGGGCCAAGGTCGCTACCATGGCGAAAAAAAAAAAAAGTGCTGCTTCAAGATTCTGGTTCTTCTTATGGCCGAGCCATTGTGCTGCGTTGCGGAGAAGCCGGGGTGTTCTGAAAGGTCCGCCTAAAGAGCACCGTGGATATTGCCCACGTTACGCGACACGAGGAGCATGAATGCTAAAAGCTCCGAGTAGAGACGTACTACCTCCGGACGTGGGTGCCCTCTGTCCCAGCGTCCACGTGCCGTGAGGCAACGCGCCTTTCCTAACTGGACTAGTCCGTAGAGCCTTCTGGGCACAGATAGCCTGGCGGGCCTCAATGCTAGAAACTCACTCCCTGAAACCGGGGAGTTTTTGAGCGCAAGAGAGGCCGTGCGCCCATGTGGCGGACTCGATGACTCCGTGAGATACTTTCAAATTCGTTTGCTTCCTTTCTCGAAGGGAGGCGCAAGCTTCACCGACTCAGAGTAATAACGGTTTTTTTACTGCGGTCCACAGCTAGTCCAGTGCAGGCTATGAAGCCTTTAGTCGGGTGCGAAATCTTACTACCGTATAGCGACACTCTTAGAGGGATCACCAAGCAGGCACGTTTCGGGGCACGTGATGTGTGCCTGTAGGGTACACTCACTCGTCTGTGAACACCTACGCTGGTGTGCCGAGAAGCTTACGCCATGACGTACGGAAAAACGCGTCTGGGCGCCCAGGGACCAAATGTCTCACGTGACCTCTGCTCTAGTGGGCTCTGTCCGTGAGCGCCCGGAGAAATTCAAAGGCACCCCAACTCTGCCATACTCGGAAGCAGTAAACTTTCGTCTCCTCCAATAGCGAGACCTCCACTCCGGAGGCAGCTTCCCTCGAATGCCATTTCTACAGTGCAGCGGTGGGACGTTTCGTATTCGGGCGTCTTCCGTCCTCGGGACTTTTCTCTTCTTTTGCTTGTTCAGGTCCGCTTGGCAACCGGCAGCACGTCTTCAAGCGGACCTGAACATGAGTTGTTCCATTGCGAGTGTCTCGAAAGAGCCTGCATGCATGCGAAAAGGGACCCGCCTGCAAATGTGTAAGACTCTTCTGAGAGGGAACCTCGAGGCCACAATGGGGTTCACGACTGTCTAGCTGCCAAACTGCCGTTTCGTCTGTCTTTCTTCCTTCCGTGCGTGGGTGCTTTTCAACCGCGGTATTGTCAAGCTGCAGTGATCTGCGTACCGCGGGCACTGTTGGTCACTTGGGCAGGTTGCCGTTTCCTGTCAGAGTCTTAGATGCTTCCTTGCAGGACTGAGGATCAACTCACTAGCGCCGCTACATGGGACTGTATTTCGGTTGCAGAAGTGTGCAAGTTGTGTGACCTGGCATACCATTACAGCGTATCGCTAGAGTCGCGGTGCAGTGAGTTTTCTCCCAACCTTTTCGCGTAGTTTTTGGGTTGTTCCGAGGTGCACCCGAACTTCTATTCCGGACATCGCATATGAAGGCTCTCGTATGGAAGAGAGTGAAGATAGGGTATAGTTCAGCGCGGAAGAGTAGGGAGGGTGAAAGCACGCGCAGAGAAGGGGAGAACCGCGCGTGGTTCCTTTGTTAGCTGGAAGACTCGCACGGTTGCTCAATCTGAATGCGCAGTTGGGGTCTTTGACCAGTGCAACGGCCACTTCAACTTCCGGCATTATCTGATATCTTTTGAGGTGCATATATCAGGTTTCAGAATCGGTCTCTTGCTAAGGGCGAGGACGAGGGTTGACGCCTGAGGCCAAACAAAAACAGAAGAGCTCCTTCTGCCAGGGGCGCAGCGTGCGTGGCCTTCGGCGATCGTGTCGACACTTCAGTACTAATAGAAGCCGTGAGGAATGTGCGCTTTCCTCTGTGGCAGTACCACGTAGAATAGTAGGCACGGTGCAGTGACAACTATGCGCCGGCTGTGCTTGAGTCTCGTTACTTGTTGACATTTCGCTATCAGTCCGTGACGCTCTGGTCTTCCTTGTCGTCATTCACCATGGCAGACACATCATGTCCGTCAGATCCGACAGCTGCTTCGCCGCCCTCGACTTTCAACCCACTCCCGTCGCTGTCACGCCCACCGTCAGTGAGTTCCAGGCCCCCCTTTCCTGCCGCGTCGTCCCTTCCATCGGCTTTTCTAGGACCGTCGTCTTCTTCTCATGCATTCCCACCCTCACAATCCACACAGATCGGCTTTATTCCCTCTTCTTGCTTACCAACACCTGCTCCAGGAGGGGTGTGTTGTGTGGCTCCGTGGGCATCGACCTACCGTCCTCTCCCCGGTGTCGCCGGACTTCCTGGTTCGGGGGTTTTGACTTCCTGCATCGGAACGACTCCAGGCGCGGAACTCAACACAGCCGCAGCTGATGACATAGAACTGAAGCCTGGCGCCTGCAGAAAGAAAATACGGTCACTCCGCGACCTGTCATGTTGGACTACCAGCCATAGCCATAAAGAGTATATCCGTTTTCTCAAGCGTCTTTCAGGAGCTGTCTCGGACAGAAGTGCCGTACGCCAGTTGCGGCAACTGCCAGTGAGAAGCGGACAAGCATCCGAGGGAGCTGCGCACACCACCGATGCGTCATCTTCACTTACACCTGAAGAGCGGGCCAGAGCTCTTGCAGCGCAGCTGATAAGCGAACAAGGGAATGAAAGTTTACCCCCCGTTAGTGACACGGTAATCGGAGTGCTAAAGCTACTGCTACAGCTGAGTGATTGGATTGGTGAAATCCCTCCAGTCGAGCAGCCCATGCGTTTTGGAAATCGGGCATTTCGTACCTGGCATCAGCGCCTGAAGGAGGTGAGGAAGAACTGCCCTTCATAGCTTACTGAAGTGTCTCCTTCGAGATCCGTGGTCCGGTTTGCACTTTTTCGCCGTTTTATTGTGTACGCCAGGAACTGAGGACTGTTGCTTTTATAGAGGAATAAGACTTCCTCTGGGTGCCGGCATATCGTCTTCTCCCGACTCCAGCAGAGTCTCTCGAAGAAAGGAAAGGGCCCTGTTCTGGGGTGATGGTTCGCTTCTTCGTGCCTCGTGTGGCGGTCCTCGTACTTATCTTCCTCTCGTTTTCGCTTGCCGCGTTTCAGTCTGATTTTTGTGGCACAATCAGAACACCCCATGTATACCCTTGAGAGACCTTCTGTAGTCTAAGCCACTAGTCCTCGATAGTGATCTACCGGCCCTCCCTGGAACCAGACTGACGTGTCACTTCTTTTCTCCCTGTCTCGCTCTGTGCATATGTGTGCGTAAGCATAGAAAGTCTTTCTATACTTGTCACGCTGATCGGGCGTTGAGAGACTTCTAGGGGGGGGGAGCGAGCCGGCCTTTTGCTCACTTCCTCAGGGAGCGTACAGTTCACTTCGCCGTCTGTAACAGGCCCACACCCGACATTGAATCAGTAAAACACACTTGCTGTCCATACAAGAAGACGAACAGGCCTATCCTCGCATTCGTTCTCATCCTTTTTTCTACCTTTCTAGAGATGCCGCGATCTGCTTGACACGATTATACCATCAAGTCCGGCACCACCACCCCCGCCTCGAAGTGTTCCTGTTAGCTTCGACGCCATTCCCGAAGAGGAAAGCGAGACGCCTCCACAGGAAGACAGTGGAGACAGTTCGGATGCTTCACTACCAACGAAGGGGCAAGCGTTGTCAGATTCGTCAGGTGCACACACAGATTCGAACCAAGGCGAAAAGAGGAAAGAAACGAGTTCTCCCTCGAAGTCAGCTCCCCGTGCTCCTGTCAACGCCGATGAGCGAGGCCTTGAGAAGTTGCATGCGAGCACAACAGAGAACAACACCTCCGTACGAGACCAACTGTTGAGTGAGCTAGAGGATTATTGCTGTCATGCTTTTGGTGATAACAAGAGGCTGGACTATGGCACAGGTCATGAAGTTGCCTTTGGAATTTTCCTATTCGTCCTCTTCGAGGCCCAGGTGCTTCAGTCGCCTTCAGATGATGCTGCCGCTGTTCTCCTCATATTCACTCAGTAAGGCCAAAGTTGTACGGTGTTGATACACAAGCCCTGCCTGAGTAACGTGCAGGTGTCTCTCTCTGTTCAGGCTTGTACTCCTTGCGTTCTCCAAACTATTTCTGGTGTGGCTTTGCTTCGGCTGAGTCGAAGAAATAGATCCGTCGGAGTACACGGTCGTGTACCGACTGAATTCATAGGGTGTCGCGTTTGCCCCCTGGCTGGACTTTGAATCTATAGGTGGTCCCTTGTCCAGCCTCATCACGCTCTTCGTGCATAATTAAGGCCATATCAAGTATGAAACCAAAGTATATGCATTGTATGTATCCATATGTACGCAGTCCGCGTCTCCGCTTTTCACGCGGCGTCATTCCAGTGAAGTAGAAAATGAGTTTGGAGTCTTCGCACAGCTTTGAGAAACTAATTTGTCTGTCACACGGGATGTCGGTCGCAAGAAGAGGTCGACAAGCTCGTGTTCTTAAGTTGGAAAATGGAAGCTGAGTAGCTCATCCTGGAGTTCATCCACCTCGTAGAGATATCTGTTTAGCTGGCATGCCTTTCATTTTTGGGTGTGCATTGCAACACCTTGGTTGTTTCTCCTGTCTTTGTACTTCGGCCTGTCTTGCACCATTTATCATTGTCACGTTGCTTGCCGGGTGGAGGCCGTTTCGGCCCCGCTTGCGAGGAGTAGGTGCATGACGCTCACCCATCCTTCTCGCCACGGCTGTCGTATGTGGATGACTTTGTCCGTGTCCTCTGGTATATAGTACAGCTCATCGCATTGGCGCCAGGGTGGCCATGTGGTCCCATCTACCGTCTTTTTCTTCAAAATCGGCTGCTGTATCTTTTGGAGCTGGTAGTCTATCTCTTCACTGCCAGGGCACCCATCCTGTACACGCGATTTCATTCATGGAGTGCTTTAACTTTGCGGCTTTTTCTCTTCTCTGTCGTCGGCTACAGATATGTGGAGCTGTGCCATAAGTTACAGGTGACATATTCTCTAGAACCTGCAGGCAGTCGGGGTGCGTGGGGTCTCGACGACTTCCACTTCTTACCGTTTCTTTTTGGCTCTGCCCAGCTCGCAAGCAATCACTTCATCCACCCGGCGCAAGTAAGAGAAGACCATATAGTCGTTTCATCCTGTTAATGAACGGCTATGAGGACGCTATCGGATAGGACCGCAGAAGGGCGTGCATGTACAGCGAGCTCTCCCCGTGTCTGCTCGTGAGTACGTAGACATCACAAACATCTCCAATAAGCAAGACTGCTCTGTCGGGTTTTATCTTCGTGTAGTCGTGATGAGCGCACCGCTTCTCTTGTTGACAATAGTACTTAGAGGAGACAGGAAAGAAAAGGCAAGTGCTCAATAGAGAACGACCTCCAGGCGGACTTTTTTTCCCAGCACAAGAAGGGATTTTTTGGTGTTACTAGTCACGCGTCCATCTGGACGATACAAGGGCTATGCATGCCCCCTACATATAAGTTCTTCTATGGGAGTTCCCCGTATCCACTGGTGGCTTCCCAGGACAAACAGTTGCAGTTTATTCATATCGTGGTCTACTCTTTAGATTCCCGTGTACCGGTATGCTTCAAGAGATGGTGAACGTGTTTACTTAGAGAGAGAAGGTGAATTTTTTCATTATAGTGACGAGTCTGTTAGGGGGACGGCTTTAAAAAGGGAGACGCCGTCATTTGTTTGTGTCACTTGTTGCAGATAACTGATGCGATGATAGTTCATGAACTGGCACCTACGAATCTCTACTTCTGCTCCGTCGAGTACGTCACTCAGGTAAGAGGGTCTTGTTGTCTATAAGTGTTTCTTAGACGACAATACTCAGTGGAGATCGTTTTCTATTCTTTGTGTCTTCGCTCACTTCTCAAATGAGAGGGCCTCGTGCAATTCTCTCAGCCTTGGCTGTGTTTCTTGTGGCCTACTCTGGGCTCTCGCTGTTACGTTTTTCAGGCACTTCCATGAGAGGCGCATGGGCGGTGTATGCCTTCTTGTGTCTTTTCATAAGACTCTTGAAGCGCAGTTCGCTGACTGTTATGTGTCCTGCTCGTCGTGTGTGAAGGAGGGCTCGTGCTTTAGTCCGATCTCGTCTGGTGTGGAGAGACATGTTTAAATCAGAGCAGTACAGAGCTGCCGTTTTGTGAAGATTTTGTGGATATCAGCCAGCCGCCTCATGTGTGTAGTAAGGATACCCCAGTTGAAGTGTACTACTCAGCACGTTTTCTTGTCTGTATGGCGGAAGGTGTGCGGGTAGGGGAAGATGCCGGTGCATATATTAGATGCGTGCGGGCACACTACATTTCCGCTCTCTCTGACGCGAAGATAACATGCCGGTACCCTGAGAGAGAAAGAGACAGAAACCTGAAGATGTATGAGCTTTTTGTGGACGAATGACGTACTTCTCAGACCAAGAAGGGAGCTCCGTTTTCAGAATGTGCACCGATGCTCTACGACATCTCGGGAGTTTCTACCTGGTAAGGCGAAAAGTTGCAAAGCCACCTCGCTAGCAGCTCACAGCTCTCATTTCTCTTACGCTTGGAGTAAAAGTTTCTCAGGAACGTCAGATCCTTGTATAAGTCGATGAATCTCTGTTAGCCGTTTCCCAGGAGATTGATAGATGTGCTCGGGGTCGGTGTTCTTTTCGTTGGCGGTGGTTCATGTCTCTCTTGATCGAGCTATGATAGTTCTTCATTGTTCGTAGTGCTTTCCTAAAGTGCTCTCACTGAGCTTCTCTTCGCTCATTTGACTCTGTCCGTGGAAGTGTCTGTGTTTTTCGACTGCTTTTTTTCAGGCGGAAGATTCACACCGGCTTGATCAAAATGTATGAGTGTGAGGTCTTAGCCAAGTTCCCTATCGCGCAGCATTTTCTCTTTGGATCGTACTTCCCACTTTTTCTCGACAACGACTCGAGTCACATGATGAGCGCGCCTTCCTCTCATCCTAAAACGTAGCCATAGCCCTTCGTCCTCAGTGAAAGCAGACAAAGCAGTGAGAGTACATGAATGAACTTCTAGGTCTTCACTCATACACCGTCTACCTTCATATTCTTGTAAGCGAAGATGTATGCATTTATGTGTGTAGGGTGGTTTATCAGGTGAATGTTCGTCATGTGGGGCGGCGGCGCTTGGCAGCGCCAGAAGCACTTTCGGAAAAACTTCCGAACTCGCAGCTTAGTGGTATCTCTAGGCGAGGGTGGGTAGTCCACTCCTGCATATGGCAGTTGTGTTTCCGCTTCATCTCATGCTGTACGCGGTTGCGTGTTGACGGATGGCTTGCCGTCGGGTCGGGACACCAAGAGGAACACCGCTCGACATGGAAAAGTTGGCCCTGGCGCTGAAGGCTGCCGCGTGGCACAGTGACAATCTGTTGGATGGAGAAATCTTAGTTTTCAACCAGATAGAACAGTTGAATCTTGTCTTGTGCGCTGTATAAATGTACCGCGCAAATGAATGCCTATACCGCGATACGGCATGCCTAGGTAGATGTATGTATATGTTGCTTGCCGTGATAATGTTCTGCGCAACGACCGCAGTTTCCGTTGTGAGGAAAGCAACAGCAGGCAGATAAAGATCGCTTTTCAGACGGGAAAATGCGCATTTTGCTTGGATGGATTGCACGTAGTCGATTCACTAGGAAATAGATCGCGTCCGCCTAGCTCTGTAAGTTCTCAGTGAAGAGAACTGTGACCGTGCGTTTCCGAAACAAAATGGCGTACGCGCTTTACGCCTCTTCGGTATGCCTGTGGCATCCTTTGTCCTCCCGTATTTTGAGTGATAGGGGGGTTGCCTCTTGAAAGCCGGGACACTTCTTTTTTTTCAAGCGAAACAATCCCAACTTCTTCGAAGGGAGCCTGTGGGTTCATAAGCTCCGCAGGAGGAAACCCCCTAACCAGTTCACCTTCAAACCGCGAGCGCGGAGGACTTCCAGATGACAGGTACCCTGTGCTTGAGCATATACACCCACGAGCGTGTACGCACCTGTGTGGGCAGGTGACCTTTCTCCTGCTGCCCGTGATTTTCTGCGAGACTGTCTTCTCCATGAAGTATCAAGGAAAAACTCAGTCACCGAGGTTTCATCATTGCAGCGGGCTTCTGTCACAGGCTCCTGATCACACACGCTTCCGCACGACCAAAGAATGAGTGTAAGGCGGGCTTCGTCAAACGTGCCGACCAAGTTTCAGTCCCTCACTAAGATGGGCACGCGATCCTTCGAGACGCCGGGCATGCAGCCCTTCACAGGCTCGAGACTGTTCTGCCATTCCAAGAAGGCCAAAGTCGTCGGGCCATGTTTTGCTTAACTGAGCTCGGGTTTTCCGGCATGTGCCGACCACGGTGGAACGCGCGGAACAAGCATATACAGCGGATGCATCGACACACACATAAGCACGAAACCTGCGCCGCGGCTGACAGGAAAAAGAATGTCGCACGTTTCTTGGGATCAGCACTGCACATGAGAACGGAGGTAAGAGCGTGATTCCCTGGAGCCCGTCCGCACCATGGCAAACTGGGCGGGGCAATTTCAAAGGCCACACGGGAGATCCCGCAGGAGGCGAGTGAGTGCACTAAGTAGTCAATGTCAAGCATGTACACCCACATCAAGTACGCCTGTAAAAGCGTCGGCTGAGTTGAGGGATATCCGTATACATACATAGTGTGTCCATACCCGGACTCAATCACAGATTCGGAGCCGTCTAAGGAACTCGGAAAGACACATTGGGCAAACAGGAGAAGAGAGGTGTCTTTAAAGACAGCTTGGGAAAGAGCGGAACCAAAAGGCATTACACACCTCCGCATCTGTCTCAGTCACTCCCCCTCCTACACAAGGAAAGTGAAGAAAAACTGAGAATGTCACTTAGGTGTCCACCGAGCTGTACACGTACGTAGGAAAGTCCAAGAGACCTCACTCCACTCCACTGATGGCAGATGCAAAAAGCCCACGCACAGCCTAGATTTTGGGAGAAAACGCGCGCGGATGAATGAGCAGTAGATCCCATCGGAACTGGTGTCCACAAAAGCACCACGACCTCCGTCAGCCAGGCCGACAGTGCTTCGCGAAGAAAGATACCGCTGAAAAACTGCTGTTGTCCCGCGAATTTGTCTACGGTATAATACCCCCCTCCGAAGTCACCGGCACATGTAAGAGCACGTTAATCGACAGAATCGAGTAGACATTGAGTACAGCATACCCGGACACAAGCCCTAGAGGCATTTCTGTGAGCACGCAAACGTTTATATATCTACCTATATACATAAATGTATCTGTATTTGATGCGTCCACAGTGCCAATACCCTTCACGCCAAAAGCGCTCGTTTCGTGTTTTTTCTTGCCGGCACCAGAGAGAAGTGAACTCCCCCTGTGGCCTTAGCGCAGACGAGCGAAGTACCACGCGGCAACCAGACCCGGCAGCAGCGCACGATCGTGAAAAATTTTACGAGAGGCACACAACATGTGAAACAGAGAACAGTGTTATATATATATATATATGTATTTAGATATCCACTGGGGGAGGCACAAATGCCGTAGACGACGCAAGAGCACTATTGAGGAGAAACAATGAAGACATATTGAAGCAGAATGCGAGAACTCTACACGCATGCATCGCAAAACAAAGACGTTCTGCGGCAGTAGAATTTGAGGAATCGAATTGAGCAGTACAGCTCGGTCGTCTCTAGAAATCGAGCAAAAAAATAACCACCCACCGAGGGGCGAAATGCTGGGATGGTGATGTCGAGACAACCACGCATGAAGACCTTCGGTAACAGAACGGAGGAGCGGAAATGGCTTGCCCTTCGGCGGTATACTCACAGAGAGACGACTGTTCAGGATGCGACCCACGTGGGACCGAAGCAGCAAAGAATCATGGACTGGATGCACTAGAAGATGGGAGTCGGTAGACGCTCTTACGCATTCCCGCAGCTACACCTAAGCGGTTAGCAAACCGCATCACTGCGTGAACGAGCAACGGTAAACAGAGCACAACAAAATGAAGGGCCGCAACGCGTCAGTACACCCTTTCTACGTGGCTAACCAGGAGAAGGGGCTAGCCGACCTGTCACGCGTGGATCGAAAACCTTGGACCAAAGTGCCTCAGCTGCGAGAATGAGGGTTGGTTCGAACACAAATGGCGAAACTCTCTCGGGGCTTTGATGTAAGACTGCTGGGTGCCCCTCCGTGAACGGAGCTCTAACGAGGCAAGCAAGCCGCCTCAAGAATGGTGAGTCCATTCACACTCGGTACATCCACATGAGATGAGTCCCCGAGGGCGCGTTCATTCGACGCAGGTACGGACATACGTGTGTACGAAGAGATCACAGTGAGGAGACAGGGAAAAACAGAATGGAGTCGTAGCCTTTGATCGACAGCCGTTGCCAAGAAAAGAGATCTCAGCGTGAATGCCCTGTGCAAGCACAAGCGGCATGCTTTACCAAAGAAACACCTGTACCCTGCGCTCCACGGGCAAGCTTGTTCTGGCAACAACTTGTCTTCTCTCTTGCGTGAGAAGAGCGTTCACCTGAGAACCCGAAGTCCAGTTCACAGCCCGTCCGTGCAGACCTCGTGTGCTACTTACGTTCCTGTGTCCGTCTAGCTACCTATCCGTAGAACGCGGGCAAGCAGCAAATCGGTGACGCACAATGCAACTTGCTAGCCATATTCGACTTTCCTTCATATATTTTTGATACTGGAAGCCAGGGGTCCCTCACCCAAGCCCTTCAAGTTCGCCAAGCGATCATAGCGGATGATAGATACGTTCGCCGTAAAAAAAAGATTCCGGGCGTATGTACGTTTGTGTGTAATCTGGATACAATGAACGGAATTCCACTCCCCTGGCACACATTAACAAAAAAACTTCAAAATCGACATCTCATGCGTGCATGCATACATACAAAGACAGATTTTACTGTGAGAAGGAAGTGGGTAAAACGCGCTTAATTAAGAATGTCGCTTCCTGCCGCTGCTGCCGCTGCTGCTTCCACCTCCAGACCTCTTGTTTGCCACCCCAGCGCCGCGCCCCGATGTTGCTGGGGATGCATCGTTTCGCTTGTGCCTTGGGCTGGCTGCTGCTGTTGCTTTAACCGCTGCATCCTCGTCGGAGACGGCTGGCGCATGTAGATCGGACATTTGTCCACTTGTGCAGAAATGCAAGCACATCTTCACCATCAGGCCGAACCTACGGAGAGAAGAATAATGCCGTACAGGGGAACCCACATGTGTGCTTTCCTTGAGAAGACCAGGACGAGAGAGGTGTTTACTTGCATGCGTCACATATACAAAGAGAAGTAAACACACATTCAGCCATTTGTTGGATTTTACATTAGGAACAAGCACGTCACCCCATCTGATTGAGCTGCAGGTTCTCCAACGCAATCGGAGGGAGGCAACCGAACGCATGAAGGCTTCGGAAGAGAATGAAAAGAAAAACAAACTGGCACAGCCAGAATCTCTATGAAAAAACTTCTACATGCATAACCACGTCACCAACGATGTTGAATACGTGCAGCCCCGACACCTATATCTTTCCCCGGAACTGGAACCAAATGGCGGAGCACGAAACAAGGAAGGTAAGTGCTAGGCACCGCGCTTAACCCAAGTAAACACGCAAGGCAAAGCGGCCAACACAAAAAGATAGATAGATAGATA